>NC_064631.1:191825451-192128481 GCF_023864275.1 Schistocerca cancellata | reverse complement strand
TCTTTGTTCATCATAAATACCTCACAGTCTACTCACTGTATCTTTACAAATTAATTATATTTTTTGTGACACATCAAAACAAAGCAACAAAGTGTTCTGATATGCATGCCTATAATACAAGAAATAAAGACTGCTACTACAGACAAAGAGCAAAATTAAAAACAACAGACCATAGTCCATGCATTAGTGGTCAAATACGGTACAACAGATTACCGAGCTCTATAAGGTGCCACAAAGTGAACTTATTCAAAAGTGAAACTGAAATATTTCTTGATTGACAAGTGTGTATACTCTTTAAGTGAATATTAATATTAAACTGAAATAAATTATAGTATATATATATATATATATATATATATATGGTTATAATAGAAGGAAACATTCCACGAAGGAAAAATATACCTAAAAACAAAGATGATGTGACTTACCAAATGGAAGTGCTGGCAGGTCGACAGACACACAAACGAACACAAACATACACACAAAATTCAAGCTTTCGCAACAAACTGTTGCCTCATCAGGAAAGAGGGAAGGAGAGGGAAAGACGAAAGGATGTGGGTTTTAAGGGAGAGGGTAAGGAGTCATTCCAGTCCCGGGAGCGGAAAGACTTACCTTAGGGGGAAAAAAGGACGGGTATACACTCGCACACACACACATATCCATCCACACATATACAGACACAAGCAGACATATTTAAAGACAAAGAGTTTGGGCAGAGATGTCAGTCGAGGCAGAAGTGCAGAGGCAAAGATGTTGATGAATGACAGGTGAGCTATGAGTGGCGGAAATTTGAAATTAGCGGAGATTGAAGCCTGGTGGATAACGGGAAGAGAGGATATATTGAAGAGCAAGTTCCCATCTCCGGAGTTCGGATAGGTTGGTGTTAGTAGGAAGTATCCAGATAACCCGGACGGTGTAACACTGTGCCAAGATGTGTATGTGGTGTTGTCTGAAAGCTGACGCAGTCCCTCAGCCACATACTCCCGACGATCAAGTACCACGGTCGTGGAACCCTTGTCCGCCGGAAGAATGACGATGGACCGGTCAGCCTTCAGATCACGGATAGCCTGGGCTTCAGCAGTGGTGATGTTGGGAGTAGGATTAAGGTTTTTTAAGAAGGATTGAGAGGCAAGGCTGGAAGTCAGAAATTCCTGGAAGGTTTGGAGAGGGTGATTTTGAGGAAGAGGAGGTGGGTCCCGCTGTGACGGAGGATGGAACTGTTCCAGGCAGGGTTCAATTTGGATAGTGTCTTGGGGAGTTGGATCATTAGGGGTAGGATTAGGATCATTTTTCTTCGTGGCAAAGTGATACTTCCAGCAGAGAGTACGAGTGTAGGACAGTAAATCTTTGACGAGGGCTGTTTGGTTGAATCTGGGAGTGGGGCTGAAGGTGAGGCCTTTGGATAGGACAGAGGTTTCGGATTGGGAGAGAGGTTTGGAGGAAAGGTTAACTACTGAATTGGGGAGTGTATGTGGTGTTGTCTGAAAGCTGACGCAGTCCCTCAGCCACATGTATGTGGTGTTGTCTGAAAGCTGACGCAGTCCCTCAGCCACATTGTATGTGGTGTTGTCTGAAAGCTGACGCAGTCCCTCAGCCACATTGTATGTGGTGTTGTCTGAAAGCTGACGCAGTCCCTCAGCCACATTGTATGTGGTGTTGTCTGAAAGCTGACGCAGTCCCTCAGCAGTGTTACACCGTCCGGGTTATCTGGATACTTCCTACTAACACCAACCTATCCGAACTCCGGAGATGGGAACTTGCTCTTCAATATATCCTCTCTTCCCGTTATCCACCAGGCCTCAATCTCCGCTAATTTCTGCCTCGACTGACATCTCTGCCCAAACTCTTTGTCTTTAAATATGTCTGCTTGTGTCTGTATATGTGTGGATGGATATGTGTGTGTGTGCGAGTGTATACCCGTCCTTTTTTCCCCCTAAGGTAAGTCTTTCCGCTCCCGGGACTGGAATGACTCCTTACCCTCTCCCTTAAAACCCACATCCTTTCGTCTTTCCCTCTCCTTCCCTCTTTCCTGATGAGGCAACAGTTTGTTGCGAAAGCTTGAATTTTGTGTGTATGTTTGTGTTCGTTTGTGTGTCTGTCGACCTGCCAGCACTTCCATTTGGTAAGTCACATCATCTTTGTTTTTAGGTGTATATATATATATATATATATATATATATATATATATATATATATATATATATATATATATATATATATATATATATAAATAGAAAGAAACATTCCACATGAGAAAAATATATTAAAAACAAAGATCCCATGACTTACCAAACGGGAAAGCGCTGGTAGACAGACACAATAAAAAACACACAAACACACACACAGAATTTCAAACTTTCGCACCAACAGTTGCTTCGTCAGGAAAGAGGGAAGGAGAGGGAAAGACGAAAGGATGTGGGTTTGAAGGCAGAGGGTAAGGAGTCATTCCAATCCCGGGAGTGGAAAGACTTACCTTACGGGGAAAAAAGGACAGGTATACCCTCGCACACACACACATATCCATCCACACATATACAGACACAAGCAGACATATTAAAAGGTAAAGAGTTTGGGCAGACATGTCAGTCGAGGCGGAAATGCAGAGGCAAAGATGTTATTGAATGGCAGGTGAGGTATGAGTGGCGGCAACTTGAAATTAGCGGAGGTTGAGGCCTGGTGGATAACGGGAAGAGAGGATATGCTGAAGGGCAAGTTCCCATCTTCGGAGTTCGGATAGGTTGGTCTTAGTGGGAAGTATCCAGATAACCCGGACAGTGTAACACTGTGCCAAGATGTGCTGGCCATGCACCAAGGCATGTTTAGCCACAGGGTGATCCTCATTACCAACAAACACTGTCTGCCTGTGTCCATTCATGCAAATGGACAGCTTGTTGCTGGTCATTCCCACATAGAAGGCTTCACAATGTAGGCAGGTCAGTTGGTAAATCACGTGGGTGCTTTCACACGTGGCTCTGCCTTTGATCGTGTACGCCTTCCGGGTTACAGGACTGGAGTAGGTGGTGGTGGGAGGGTGCATGGGACAGATTTTACACCGGGGGCGGTTACAAGGGTAGGAGCCAGAGGGTAGGGAAGGTGGTTTGGGGATTTCATAGGGATGAACTAAGAGGTTACGAAGGTTAGGTGGACGGCGGAAAGACACTCTTGGTGGAGTGGGGAGGATTTCATGAAGGATGGATCTCATTTCAGATCTTTCCCAATGAAGCAACCATTGGTTGCGAAAGCTTGAATTTTGTGTGTATGTTTGTGTGTCTATCGACCTGCCAGCGCTTTTGTTTGGTAAGTTTCATCATCATAGTTTTATATATATATATATATATATATATATATATATATATATATATATATATATATATATATATATATATATGGTTATAATAGAAGGAAACATTCCACGAAGGAAAAATATACTTAAAAACAAAGATGATGTGGATGATGTGACTTACCAAATGAAAGTGCTGGCAGGTCGACAGACACACAAACGAACACAAACATACACACAAAATTCAAGCTTTCGCAACAAACTGTTGCCTCATCAGGAAAGAGGGAAGGAGAGGGAAAGACGAAAGGATGTGGGTTTTAAGGGAGAGGGTAAGGAGTCATTCCAGTCCCGGGAGCGGAAAGACTTACCTTAGGGGGAAAAAAGGACGGGTATACACTCGCACACACACACATATCCATCCACGTTTTTAAGTATATATATATAGTTGTGTAAAATCTGAATATTTGTAATAGGTGTGATCTAACATCCAATATTGTGCCTTATTAGGTACAATGGTACATTTGTATCATGTATATGTAATGGAAATGAGCGTTTGGCGTCCTTGGCCGGGAGGCCCCTCGCGGGGCAGGTCCGGCCGCCTTGGCGCAGGTCTTATTACATTCGGCGCCACATTGGGCGACCTGCACGCCGGATGGGGATGAAATGATGATGAACACAACACAACACCCAGTCCTTGAGCGGAGAAAATCTCCGACCCAGCCGGGAATCGAACCCGGGCCCGGAGGACGGCAATCCGTCACGCTGACCACTCAGCTACTGGGGCGGACATGTATATGTAATCACATATGTATATATGACTGTACTAAACTTGTAAAAAAAATGCTATGACGTTTGCAAAAGACACCAGTTGGTGTCTCCATGAAAAAAAAAAAAAAAAAAAAAAAAAAAAAAAAAAAAAAAAAAAAAGAAGGTGCGATGAAACTGAAAGTACCTTATTATGCTAAATCATAATCCCAAATCTGTGGTCTAGCACGGCCATGCAATGGGTGAGAGAAGTGTGGAACCGGTAAATGCAATAGCTGAATTGGATCCACAAGTGCTGAACAATCCACATCAGATGTCAACATACCAAACCAGAGTAGGAACAGAAATAAACAAACATGTAACTGTGACAAATTGTCATGTTGTCAACAATGTGTCTTCATGGGCTGTTACAGATAATATGACAAGCGACCACAACTCAAAACTCTTCCTCCTGAAAACCATAAGTTTAGAAGTGAATGAGTCCTGTTCACAGATACTGATTTAAGACATCATAAAAATAAATTGGACCCCATGCAACAGCAAACTGAAATAAACAGTTACTTGTAACCCATTACCTAAAGGTTTAATGCAAACAAAAAAGCCATTGATTTATGGAAAGTTACTAAAGTCACTCAAGAAAAATCTGTGCTCATTAAAGTTTACATTTCAAGATATGAGGCTCTACAAAACAAGTAGCACACAACAATAAGACAGAAGCTTGATGCAGCATGTAGAATGTGTCAGTATGCTCGTGGTATGGTGGAATGACCCAGACACATCCATACCTACAGAGATTTGAAAAATGTATATAAAGAAAAAATACTGCAGATTAGATTTGAACACACAGAATATGTATAGATGAATCAGCAAATAAATAGAAAAGCTCAGAGAGTACTGGGTAATAATCTGAGGGAAAAGATCAGGTCATCTACCAAACTCACAGTTACAAGAAGAAAGCATGGAACCTTGACAGCAGGTTGGGTGGATTTGATAAAATACCTGATGGGCTCTTTACTATCAGGAGACAATAAGGAGAAAGATAACTGTTTACAGGGACAATTAAAAAGAGAGCCGAATGGGCCATACTGAAACTGTGGAATAGGTTTTCCATTTTAAAAAGAGGAAGTTTGCCTATGCAATTAAAGAAAACAAAAGTTCCTGGTTCTGATGTTTTTCAATAAGAACTGCTTAAAGGCCAAATAATAACAATATAATGAAACTCACAAACACATGACCGCAGTCTCTGGCAGCTGAAGCCAGACTGCAAGCAGCAGTGCATTATGGGAAAGGCAACCAGGTGGTGGTAAGGAGGAGGCAGTGGGAGGAAGGCAGAGGGATAGCAGGGTAGGTATTGGGAATGGTAAAGTGTTGCTGAGAATGTGCAGAGACAAGATGGAGAGAGGGTACGCCAGGTAGGTGCAGTCAGATTATACAGATGGCAGTGTGGGATGGTGTTGGTGCATTGGTGGAATGAGGGCTGTGTAGTGTTAGAATGGGACAGGGAAGGGGCTATATGGGTGAGGACAATGACTAATGAAGGTTGAGGCCAGGAGGGTTACAGGAACATAGGATATACTGTAGAGAGAGTTTCCACCTGTGCAGTTCAGAAAAGCTAGTGTTGCTGGGAAGGATCCAGATGCACGAGCTGTGAAGCAGTCATTGAAATGAAGGACGTTGTGTTAGTTGGTGTGCTCATCGACAGGGTGATCCAGTTGATTGTTGGCCACAGTTTGTCGGATGCTATTCATGGGGATAGACAGCTTGTTGGTAGTCATGCCTACATAGAATGCAGCACACTGGTTGCAGCTTAGCTTGTAGGTCACATGCCTGCTTTCACAGGTATCCCTGCCTTTGCTGGGATAGGTGATGTTTGTGACCGGACTGGAGTAGGTGGCGGTGGGAGGATGTGTGGGACAGGTCTTGCATCTAGGTCTATTACAGGGGTATGAGCCATGAGGTAAGGAGTTGGGAGCAGGTGTCATGTAGGGATGAATGAGGCTACTGTGAAGGTTTGGTGGGTGGTGGAATACCGCTGTGGTGAGGGTGGGAAAGATAGTGGATATGATATTTCTCATTTCAGAAGCTGACAAGACACTGTAGTTCAGTTGCTCCAGTCCGGGGTGGTGCTGAGTCACGAGGTGAACACTCCTCTGTTGCCACACAGTGGGACTTAGGGAGGTGTTGGTGATTGTAAAGATAAGACACGGTCATTTGTTTTTGTACAAGGTTGGGAGGGTAATTACGATCTATAAAGGCCTCAGTGATACCCTTGATATATTTCAAGAGGGACAGCTTGTCACTACAGATGTGATGGCCATGGTAGCTAGGCTGCGTGGAAGGAACTTCTTGGTGTGGAATGGGTGGCAGCTGTCAAAGTGGAGGTATTTCTGGTGGTTGGTAAGTTTGATATGAGCAGAGGTACTGATATAGCTGCCTTTGAAGTTGAGGTCAACATCAAGGAAAGCAGCTTGATGGGTTGAGTAGGACCAGATGAAGTGAATGAGAGAGAAGATGTAGAGGCTCTGGAGGAATGTTGATAGGGTGTCTTCACCATCGATCCAGATCACAAAGATATCATCAATGAATCTCAACCAGATGAGAAGTTTGTGATTAGGAAGGATTCTCTAGATGGCCCATGAATAGGTTGGCATAGGATGGTGCCATGCGGGTGTCCACAGCTGTTTCCATGATTTGTTTGTAGGTAATGTTTTCAAAGGAGAAGTAATTGTGGTTGAGGATATAGTTAGTCATGATAACTGGGAAGGAGGTGGTTGGTTTGGAATCTGTTGTGCATTGGGAAAGGTAGTGTTCGATAGCGATAAGGCCATAAGAATTATAGGTATTAGTGTAAAGTGAGGTGCAGTAGTAGTGATGAGCAGGACACCATGTGGTAAAGGAACAGGAACTGTGGAGAGTTGATGGAGGAAATGATTGGTATCTTTTGCATAGGAGGGTATGCTGCAAGTAATAGGCTGAAGGTGTAGGTCTATGAGAGCAGAGATTCTCTCAGTGGGGGCACAGTAAGTGGCCACAATGGGGAATGTTGGGTGGTTGGGTTTATGGACTTTAGGAACCATGTAGAAGGTAGGAATGTAGGGAGTAGTAGGGGTGGGGAGGAAGGTTGACTCCTAGAAGAGGCTTCAGATAGGCCTAACAAGTTGAGGAGAGACTGGAAATCTTGTTGGATTTCTAGATGGAGTCTCTATGGCAGAGTTTGTAGGTGGATGAATCTGACAGCTGGTGGAGTTCTTCTGCCAGGTAATCCTTGAGGTTCAAAACAACAGCATTGTGCCTTTGTCAGCAGGTAGGATTATAAGGTTGGGATCAATTTTTTGGTTGTAAATTGTGGATATTTTTGCAGATGTAAGGTTAGTTTGCATGTTGAGGAATTTGAGGAATGATGGTGAGGCACTGTTTGAGATTAAGAAATTCTGGAAAGTTAACAGGGAGTTATTTTGGGGCTTTAGGGTGGATCACGATTGGATGGTGGAGTGAACTGAGTTAGGCAGGGCTACCTGTGAAACCAGTCATGTGATTTACAAGCTAAGCTGTAACCACTGTGCTACTTTCTTCATGACCATGAACAGCCACTGACCAACTGTGGCCATCAAACTACTGGACCAAACTGTTGCTGAGCATGCCACACAACATGACGTCCTCGATTTTGATGACTGCTTCACAGCCTGTGCCATCTGGATCCTTCCCATCAACACCAGCTTTTCTGAACTGCACATATAGGAACTGTACCTGCAATATATCCTACATTCCTGTAATCCTCCTGGCCTCAACCTTCTTTAGTCATTGTCTTTACCCATCTAGTCCCTTCCCTGTTACCATTCCAGCCCTCATTCTACCAATGCACCTGTCTTTATACTTCTCTACTTTTCCGCTATCCCCCACTTCCCTCTGCCATCTGTCTAACTTCCCGACTGCACCTAGCTGCCCTACTCTCTCCACCTCATTTCTGCACACTCCCAGTAGTGCTTTACCATCCTCTACCCCTACCATGCTATACCTGACCTCCCCATCCCAGCCTTCTCCTTAGGCTGCTGTCACATTGGCACCAATATCAATAGATTCTGCTGATGACTGACATCAGTCAGAGACGGCCGATCTTTTCAATCAGTACGCCATTACATGTGTGGTCACACTGTAGCTGATCCTATCTCCCGAACTTACAGATTTCAGATGACAATCACTGAAATTAAAATCAGTTTGGTTTCTTTGGTCAAATCGAACAGCATTGTTGCCCACAAAGTATGGAGCGTGAGAAACTGATAAGTTTAGTCTAAGAAAAAGTGAGTTTGTGGCACCCTGAGGATGAAAATATCATTATCAGGATATAGTTCAGAATCTATGGACAGAAATTGTAGGTTTATTCAAAAGCTTAAATAAGAAAAATCTTTATTGGAAAATTTAGACATAGATTATAAATTCAAAAATTAATTTGTTCAAGTGAAAAGGGTGTCATATCTTATATGCTTTTAGCTGCTGTACTGTAGGTTGTCATTAGTTGTCTATATATTACTGGCATTTTATGCCAGTAGGGTAGTGATACTTTTAATGTGAAGTGTACAATAGGTCATATTATTATTATCCTTTCTTCATCTTTTCCTTTTATGTATATATAAAACCAATGGTAAGTAACATGTTATTTTGTGCCAGAGATAATGTTTTGATACAAAAAAGACAAAGAGATATGCTCTCCAATTAATTAATTTCTGTATCTTCAGTTGTTTGTTTATACAAGTGGTAGCAGGCGGATTTATGACTCACTCCGCCATGCCAGTATTGTTTAAAAATGTGCATTCCAACCGTGTATTAAAAGGTGTTACAAAAGTTATTAGGAGGACAAGTTTATTTGTATGTATAATTACATCAATAACATCTGTCTGTTCATCATTTCACCCAAGGCGAGAATTCTGCATTGTGAGGTTCAAAGCAGACAAGAGGAATTTGGGCGCACAGCAGAGGTGCGGTCCTGTATCAGCATTGTCATAAGCAGCACTATGTACAGTGGAATTAATGTGAAGAAGTACATAACTTTTAAATGATGAATATTGATTTTAAATGTATTGACATTGAAGGTCTGTTGATATTAGTACCAGTTAAAGGTCACCCAGGATATGTGTACCTTGCAATTTCTTTTAGTTATTCTTTCCAATTAACTTTTTTTAATTATTCAAGCAGCAATTATTAATTAGTTTCCATTATTTTGTCCACCACCCCTATATATGTTGCTATTCAATGGCATCCATTTAAAGGACGGCATCAAGTGGAACATGAACAGACCTTTCTATGGTTGAGATAAATTTTTTTTGGAGAGACATGATTCATTTTATTGTCACAAGAAACTGATGAGATTTTTGTTGTATTTGTTACCTGCCCGTGAGATTGGAAATAAGAAAATCATTGAAGGAGCAAATTAAAATTAAATTCTGCCTACAAACAAGACACACCAGGATTGCTGATTTCAGCAGTAAAGGTAGAAGGTAGCTATGTTGTAAAGCATATATGGCCACACTTGGTGCCATCTCTCTGGCAGTAGATAGTCTCTTTTCCTTCCAATTAATATCCTTTACGGAAACATGCATTTCTATAGAAAAGATGAAAATTTGTATAAAGTCATCATTAAAATGCAAGGTAAGTCATTGAATTCTGTAAGACTGTGTCAGGTAATAGTCAGGTTTATTAGTGAATACACAGCTAAATTCCCCCCCCCCCCATGAACCATGGACCTTGCCGTTGGAGGGGAGGCTTGCGTGAATCAGCGATACAGATAGACGTACCGTAGGTGCAACCACAACTGAGGGGTATCTGTTGAGAGGCCAGACAAACGTGTGGTTCCTGAAGAGGGGCAGCAGCCTTTTCAGTAGTTGCAGGGGCAACAGTCTGGGTGATTGACTGATCTGGCCTTGTAACACTAACCAAAACGGCCTTGCTGTGCTGGTACTGCGAACGGCTGAAAGCAAGGGGAAACTACAGCCATGATTTTTCCCGAGGGCATGCAGCTTTACTGTATGATTAAATGATGATGGCGTCCTCTTGGGTAAAATATTCTGGAGGTAAAATAGGCCCCCATTCGGATCTTTGGGTGGGGACTACTCAAGAGGATGTCATTATCAGGAGAAAGAAAACTGGCGTTCTACGGATCGGAGCATGGAATGTCAGATCCCTTAATTTGGCAGGTAGGTTAGAAAATTTAAAAAGGGAAATGGATAGGTCAAACTTAGATATAATGGGAATTAGTGAAGTTCAGTGGTGGGAGGAACAAGACTTTTGGTCAGGTGAATACAGGGTTATAAATACAAAATCAAATAGGGGTAATGCAGGAGTTGGTTTAATAATCAATAAAAAATAGGAGTGTGGGTAAGTTACTGCAAACAGCATAGAGAACACATTATTGTGGCCAAGATAGACACGAAGCCCATGCCTACTACAGTAGTACAAATTTATATGCCAACTGGCTCTGCTGATGATGAAGAAATTGAGGAAATGTATGATGAAATAAAAGAAATTATTCAGATAGTGAAGGGAGGTGAAAATTTAATAGTCATGGGTGACTGGAATTCGGTAGTAGGAAAAGGGAGAGAAGGAAACATAGTAGGTGACTATGGATTGGGGGTAAGAAATGAAAGACGAAGCCACCTGGTAGAATTTTGCACAGAGCACAAGTTAATCATAGCTAACACTTGGTTCAAGAATCATAAAAGAAGGTTGTATACATGGAAGAAGCCTGGAGATACTGACAGGTTTCAGATAGATTATATAATGGTAAGACAGAGATTTAGGAATCAGGTTTTAAATTGTAAGACATTTCCATGGGCAGATGTGGACTCTGACCATAATCTATTAGTTATGAACTGTAGATTAAAACTGAGAAAACTGCAAAAAGGTGGGAATTTAAGGAGATGGGACCTGGATAAACTGAAAGAACCAGAGGTTGCACAGAGTTTCAGGGAGAGCATAAGGGAACATTGACAGGAATGGGGGAAAGAAATACACTAGAAGAAGAATGGGTAGCTTTGAGGGATGAAGTAGTGAAGGCAGAGGAAGATCAAGTAGGTAAAAAGACGAGGGCTAGTAGAAATCCTTGGGTAACAGAAGAAATATTGAATTTAATTGATGAAAGAAGAAAATATAAAAATGCAGTAAATGAAGCAGGCAAAAAGGAATACAAACGTCTCAAAAATGAGATCGACAGGAAGTGCAAAATGGGTAAGCAGGTGTGGCTAGAGGACAAATGTAAGGATGTAGTGGCGGATCTCACTGGGGGTAAGATAGATACTGCCTACAGGAAAATTAAAGAGACCTTCGAAGAAAAGAGAACCACTTGTGTGAACATCAAGAGCTCAGATGGAAACCCAGTTCTAAGCAAAGAAGGGAAAGCAGAAAGGTGGAAGGAGTATATAGAGGGTCTATACAAGGGCGATGTACTTGAGGACAATATTATGGAAATGGAAGAGAATGTAGATGAAGATGAAATGGGAGATATGATTCTGCGTCAAGAGTTTGACAGAGCACTGAAAGACCTGAATTGAAACAAGGCCCCGGGAGTAGACAACATTCCCTTAGAACTACTGACAGCCTTGGGAGAGCCAGTCCTGACAAAACTCTACCATCTGGTGAGCAAGATGTATGAGAGAGGTGAAATACCCTCAGACTTCAAGAAGAATGTAATAATTCCAATCCCAAAGAAAGCGGGTGTTGACAGATGTGAAAATTACCGAACTATCAGTTTAATAAGTCACTGCTGCAAAATACTAACGCGAAATCTTTACAGATGAATGGAAAAACTAGTAGAAGCCGACCTCAGGGAAGATCAGTTTGGACTCCATAAAAATATTGGAACATGTGAGGCAATACTGACCCTACAACTTAATCTTAGAAGCTATATTAAGGAAAGGCAAACCTACGTGTCTAGCATTTGTAAACTTAGAGAAAGCTTTTGACAATGTTGATTGGAATACTCTCTTTCAAATTCTGAAGGTGGCAGGGGTAAAATACAGGGAGCGAAAGGCTATTTACAATTTGTACAGAAACCAGATGGCAGTTATAAGAGTCAAGGGACATGAAAGGGAAGCAGTGGTTGGGAAGGGAGTGAGGCAGGGTTGTAGCCTCTCCCCGATGCTATTCAATCTGTATATTGAGCAAGCAGTGAAGGAAACAAAAGAAAAATTCAGAGTAGGAATTAAATCCATGGAGAAGGAATAAAAACTTTGAGGTTCGCCGATGACATTGTAATTCTGTCAGAGACAGCAAAGGACTTGGAAGAGCAGTTGAATGGAATGGACAGTGTCTTGAAAGAAGGATATAAGATGAACATCAACAAAAGCAAAACAAGGGTAATGGAATGTAGCCAAATGAAGATGAACATCAACAAAAGCAAAACAAGGGTAATGGAATATAGTCAAATCAAGTCGGGTGATGCTGAGGGAATTAGATTAGGAAATGAGACACTTGAGGTAGTTAAGGAGTTTTGCTATTTGGGGAGCAAAATAACTGATGATGGTCGAAGGAGAGAGGATATAAAATGTAGACTGGCAATGGCAAGGAAAGTATTTCTGAAGAAGAGAAATTTGTTAACATCGAGTATAGATTTAAGTGTCAGAAAGTCGTTTCTGAAAGTATTTGTATGGAGTGTAGCCATGTATGGAAGTGAAACATGGATGATAAATAGTTTAGACAAGAAGAGAATAGAAGCTTTCGAAATGTGGTGCTACAGAAGAATGCTGAAGATTAGATGGGTAGGTCACATAACTAATGAGGAGGTATTGAATAGGATTGGGGAGAAGAGAAGTTTGTGGCACAACTTGACTAGAAGAAGGGATCGGTTGGTAGGGCATGTTCTGAGGCATCAAGGGATCACTGTTCTGAGGCATCAAGGGATCACCAATTTAGTATTGGAGGACAGTGTGGAGGGTAAAAATCGTAGAGGGAGACCAAGAGATGAATACACCAATCAGATTCAGAAGGATGTAGGTTGCAGTAGGTACTGGGAGATGAAGAAGCTTGCACAGGATAGAGTAGCATGGAGAGCTGCGTCAAACCAGTCTCAGGACTGAAGATCACAACAACAACAGCTAAATCTACTTTAATTGAAAAGTACCAATACAGACAAAAATTCATTTTTTTTTTTTTTAAGTAAGTGCTAGCAAAACAATGAGGTTGGCATCCCACCGTCAAAAAATGATAACACTTGTAGTTAGCTAATCATGATGTCACTTCTAAGATGCTAGATAAGACAGTTTCTCAGTTCTCAACGGGAAACATTTTTTCAAATTGTGAAACTGAAATGCACAATAGCAAGACTTCCTTTGATTATTTGCTCACAACATTGCAGATGCAAGAACAGGAAACAGTCCATAAAAGCAATGTAAATACTAGTGAGACACACAATTTGACACAAGTCATGCAACTAATAACACAACAGTTTACACAGTAGTTCACAAAACATCAGGAAAATGTAGGATAAAAGTTTACACAGCAGTTTACAAAACATCAGGAAAGTATAGGACAACAGCTCACAGAGCAAGATCAGTCATTTAACGATTTCAAGAATAGGATTAGTCAACAGTTCAGTGAGGTGAGCTAAACTATACGCACTGAATTATCTGACAAACTATCTGGGAAGTTGACAGAACTAGGTAAACAAACTAAAAAAAAAAAAAAATTACCGGTATCTCCTGCAATATAAATACATTAACAGAAAAATATGATCAGTAGACAGCAAACAGGAAAAACTTGCAGGTGAGTTACAATACCTTAGTGAAGCATATTCTCAATTTCAGGAGACGCAATCCCAAGCATATGTGTTGGTAAAAAATGTGATGAATGCAGTCAGTGAGCTGCAAGACGTATGCAAAAACTTACCTACAGAAGTTCAAAGAGTAGACCAGTTGAGTTTAGAGTCAAAATTTGCCAAAAAACAGAGAAATAAGACATGTGCAGATGTAAAGGAAATAACTGAAAAAGCTGAAGCCGGGATGCTAGATAAGGGCAGCACCCTTGCTGAAAAGGTAGTGCCAGAGTGCAAAATTTATGTAAATACTGTAGAAGAAGCTCTAAAGGAGAAAGAAAGTCAACTTCTAGCTAAAACAGATTCAGGTTTAAAGGAAGCACAGGAAAGGTTATGATGCAGTATTGCAAAAACTATTGATATTTCAAAACAATATTTGACAGAAAACAAACCCATCCTTTTAGAGAAGTTAGATACTTTCACTGGTTACCTACATTATGGGTCTAGCCCATCAAAGAAAAATGTGAAGGCTATAGAATACAACAACACTTGCCAGCAGCTGTACCTGTCGAGCAAGCGCAATTGCCATGTGCTATGCCACAAGCGAACACAACATGCCTGTCACTGACAGATGAGGGAGTACTTATGCATCGATAATTTCCAGTATTTACCTCTGAAGGGATAAGAATGAACCCTTTGGTTTTATCGGAGCATTTTGAAGTATTTTACCTCATACCTGGACCAAAGCCCACAAAATTAGATTTTTTGTCGGATACACACAGGGTGACATTCTGCTATGGGCTACAGACATGGCAGAATGTTTCCACTACATAGAAAATTAAGGGAGAGTCTATGCTACAGCTATGATTACCTGCACAATACACACATACAAAGCTAAGCTAAGGGATAATATATGGAAAGGGACCCTAAACTATGAGATATTTACTGAAGTTACGCTACTATATACATTATATCTATATATGTATAATATTTACAAAATTAAGTAGTGAAAGTACATGCTTTAATTATATTTGAGGGACCAGGAAACTCTTGCTGCAGGTAAACAAGGGAGTACAGTATAAGTGGCAAACTGAATAAGAGGTTGCACCACGCCTATAATACACCTTATCGTTCAGATTTATAAGGTTATTAGAGACACACACATGACATTTAGTTTTGTGATAGCATGACTGCACTCTGAAGTGAATGAATACATTATTGGATAAATGAATAAGGTATTAGTAGCCATCGAGCCACTATACACTTATCTATGAAGATTTAGTTTTAATTTTGTATTAAGTTTTTCTTCCAGGGAACGATGCATCGACATGTCCTAAAGTGAAGAAAGGTAAATGCTTGTATAGTGTTAGGCACCGTATAAAAATAAGAAAGGACTGCACTGCAAGTAAATATGATACATATGAATGTGATACTATGAAAGTATTGGAAGAAGAAAACAGTTGCAGTACATCACATATCACGATGTTAAACTAAGGTTGAGCACTACCAAATAATCAAGGGGTCAAAATCAAATTACTGTAAGCATTGACTACTCAGGAAAGCATCAAACACCTGATATACATTGAAATTTTTATGCACGTTTGTTGCTTATGTAAACACTGTTTGACGCTCACTGTATGTAACATGTCATACTGATGACACAACTTTGCGTACCTCAGCATATGAAATGGTCATCCTTTATACATGTTTGTTGCTTATGTAAACACTGTTTGACGCTCACTGTATGTAACATGTCATACTGATGATACAACTCTGTGTACCTCAGCATATGAAATGGTCATCCTTTATACAATGAACATAACCAGTAAATATTGAGCTCCACTTTCAAACACTGAATAAACATTTGATATGATTGGTATTGTCAGATCTGAGTTGTGTTTATAAACAGCAAACTATTTTGTTCTTGGGATCACAGTTACATCTAGTAATGAGATGTAGGTAACTGAGCACATAAATGCCTTTCCATGGAATTTCCTCAACCCTGTAGTCTGTAGATCCTCCCTGGAGAATGGTAGAGAGGTGAGGAACTGCATAGTTATCTGAGCGGTGCGTAGTATCTATTGTAGCGACTATTGTTTACTTCCTTAATTCTTTGGAATTGATAAATATGCTCCGACTGTAAATTGAAATGAAATGTATATTAATTTATGCCATATAGGAAAACAGAACCTATTATTGTATGAATGTTACATGAAGAATGTATAACCAAACGAGAATAAAATGTGTACTCATATGTGTACTCATATAATTGGAATCGAGCCATGTAATGAAATTGTAATTTAACAAGATATACCAAAACAAAACGATGAGCAATGGGAAGGGAAGAGAATATGTTACAGACTATAAGGTATATAAGTGATGATAATGCATGTTAGCAAATGAACAGGATAAGTGTATTTTGTAATTGTATTTGTATTTTTTTTGTTATGTGTGTAGTATGTGGAAAGGACACAACAGAAAGTTTACGTAATGCAGCAGTATGAAAGATGCTCAAAAACAAAGTGCAAAAACATAAGAAACCTGGCTCCAAAATGTTAAGCGCATATGTGGTAGATGTGGGTGTGCATGTGAAAAACTAAGCATGGCAATACTTCATGTAACATGAATTTTCTGTGCTCAGCAACATCTTAAAAACATGAATTTTCTTTGCTTGACAGCGTCGTAAAACAGCAAGAAACTTATCTCGTCAATGGATGTTGGATGTTACGGCTCATGTCCCCACTGATACCGGCCAGGGTTATCAACTCTCAAAAAGGGAAATAAGCTCACACACTGTCCACCTCCATATGATGTCAGTGTACAGTGGGCGGCAATTCCAATGGATCATATTATTTTTCTTTCTTCGTCTTTTCCTTTTATCTATATATAAAACCAACGGTAAAGTAACAAGTTATTTTTTGTCAGAGATAATGTTTTGATACAAAAAAAGAAAAGAGAGATGCTCTTTAATTGATTAATTTCTGTATCTTCACCTGTTTGTGTCTATAAATGGTAGCAGACGGGCATATGACTCACTCTGATATGCCAGTATTGTTTAAAACTGTGCATTCCAAACATTTATTAAATAGTGTTACAATAGTTATTAGGAAGGCAAGTTTAGTTATATATATAATTACATCAATTACTGATACAGATAGCCGCTAGGTGCCGCCAGGGTATGGAGGGGTATCTGTTGATAGGCCAGCCAAACATGTGGTTCCTGAAGAGGGGCTGCAGGCTTTTTAGTAGTTCCAATCTGGATGGTTGACTGATCTGGCCTTGTAAAATTAACCAAAACGGCCTTGCTGTGCTGGTACTGCGAACACCTGAAACCAAAGGGACACTACAGCTGTAATTTTTCCCAAGAGCTTGCAGCTTTGCCGTTAAATGATGATGGCATCCTCATGGGTAAAATATTTTGGAGGCAAAATAGTCCCCCATTTGGATCTCCAGGCAGAGACTACTCAGGAGGACGCCGTCATCAGGAGAAACAAAACTGGCATTCTACGGATCGGAGCGTGGAACATCAGGTCCCTTAATCGTGCAGGCAGGTTAGAAAATTAAAAAAGGGAATTGCATAGGTTAAAGTTAGATACAGTGGGAATTAGTGAAGTTTGGTAGCAGGAGGAACAAGACTTTAGGTCAGATGAATACAGGGTTATAAATACAAAATCAAATACGGGTAATGCAGGAGTAGGTTTAATAATGAATAAAAAAATAGGAGCACAGGTCAGCTACTATGAACAGCATAGTGAACACATTATTGTAGCCAAGATAGACATGAAGCACACACTTACCACAGTACAAGTTTATATGACAACTAGCTCCACAGATGACGAAGAGATTGAAGTAATGTATGATGAGATAAAAGAAATTATTCAGATAGTGAAGAGAGACGAATGTTTATTAGTCATGAGGGACTGGAATTTGATAATAGGAAAAGGAAGAGAAAGGAAAAGAGCAGGTGAATATGGAATGGGGGTAAGGAATGAAAGACGGAGCCGCTTGATAGAATTTTGCACAGAGCATAACTTAATCATAGCTAACACTTGGTTTAAGACTCATGAGAGAAGGTTGTATATGTGGAAGAGGCCTGGAGACACTGGTAGGTTTCAGATAGATTATATAATGTTAAGACAGAGATTTAGGAATCAGGTTTTAAATTGTATGATGTTTCCAGGGGCAGATGTGGACTCTGACCACAATCTGTTGGTTAAGGACTGTAGATTAATACTGATGAAACTGCAAAAAGGTGGGAATTAAAGGAGATGGGACCTGGATAAACTGAAAGAACCAGAGGTTGTACAGAGTTTCGGAAAGAGCTTAGGGAATGATTGACAGGAGCAGGAAAAGAAATACAGTAGAAGAAGACCAGGTAGCTTTGAAAGATGAAAGAGTGAAGGCAGCAGAGGATCAAGTCAGTAAAAAGATGAGGGCTAGTGCAAATTGTTAGGTAACAGAAGAGATATTGAATTTAATTGATGAAAGGCTAAAATATAAAAATGTAGTAAATGAAGGAGGCAAAAGGGAATACAAACGTCTCAAAAATGAGATTGACAGGAAGTGCAGAATGCCTAAGCAGGGATGGCTAGAGGACAAATGTAATGATGCAGAGGCATGTATCACTAGGAGTAAAATAGATACTGCCTACAGGCAAATTAAAGAGACCTGTGGAGAAAAGAGAACCACTTGTATGAATATCAAGAGCTCAGATGGAAAATCAGTTCTAAGCAAAGAAGGGAAAGCAGAAAGATGGAAGGAGTAGATAGAGAGTCTATACAAGGGCAATGTGCTTGAGGGCAATATTATGGAAATGGAAGAGGATGTAAGTGAAGATGAAATGGGAGATATGATACTGCATGAAGAATTTGACAGAGCACTGAAAGACCTAAGTCGAAACAAGGCTCCGAGATTGGACAACATTTCATTTGAACTACTTATAGCCTTGCCAGTCCTGACAAAACTCTACCACCTGGTGAGCAAGAAATAACCTCAGACTTCAAGAAGGATGTAATAATTCCAATCCCAAAGAAAGCAGGTGTTGACAGGTGTGAAAATTACCGGACTATCAGCTTAATAAGTCACAGGTGCAAAATACCAATATGAATTATTCACAGATGAATGGAAAAACTGGTAGAAGCTGACCCTGGGGAATATCAGTTTGGATTCCATATAAATGTTGGAACACTAGAGGCAATACTGACCCTACGACTTATCTTAGAACATAGGTTAAGGAAAGGCAAACTTACATTTCTAGCATTTGTAGACATAGAGAAAGCTTTCAACAATGTTGACTGGAATACACTCTTTCAAATTCTGAAGGTGGCAGGGAAAATACATACCTTGACTTTAATGACTGTGTCGTAATTTGTGCAGGCGCAAACGACCTTGGCAGAGGTAAAGGTAAAATACTCATCACAGTTCTCAACAGTGTGCTGCCCAAATTTAACAAAACAAACATAACTGTGGTAAATCAACCCCATAGGTATGACTTACCACCATGGTCATGTGTAAACAAACTGATAGAAAGAGTGAACATTGAGATAAATGAACTGTGCAAAAAATATCCTTATGTGAATCTAATAGATGTCAGTACATTAAACAGAGACATGCATACCAGTCACGGCCTACATTTGAATTACTATGGTAAACAGTACTTGGCTGAAGAAATCTGCCGTCTTGTAAACAAGAGTGACAAGAAGCACAAAAAGATTTTAGGTCAGAGTACCTTGGAGAAATGGATCACTAGGGAAGACTCATCTCACCCAACTAGAAGAAATATCAAGCAGCCTCCTCATCTGAATGATTTTTTACTGCTAAAAGCAGTAGCTACAAATTACACAAACAAGAAACATTTAAACTGAAGGTAGGTGGTACTGTAGATTTTCCCACAAATTCTGTAATAAAGATCTTTCACCAAAATGTTCAGTCCCTAAGCAATAAAGTAGAAGAACTAAATATTTTATTAATGCATGAACTAGAGGATATTTCCGTAATGTGTCTTTCAGAACACTGGCTTGACGAGAACTTAATTAAATCTGTCTGCCTACACAATTTCACTCTAGCTGAGTACTATTGTAGACCTAGTGGTCACTATGGAGGTTAGCCACATATGTAAAAGATAATATAGAGGTTACTAAAATAGATAATGTCACCTCCCTAAGTTGTGAAAAAGACTTTGAGATGACAGTGATAAAAATTCCAAAATTAGGTTTGCTAATAGCTACAGTGTACCACTCTAGCTACAGTGTACCGCTCTCCAACAGGAAAGTTTGAGGTATTTTTAGAAAAAATGGAAATTTTCTTAAATAAGCTGCATAAAACAATGTGTGAAGTTGTAGTATGTGGTGACTTTAATATAGATTTTCTTAGTAAATATAAACAGAAAACCGCCCTTGGCAATCTCATTAAAACACATAACCTTACAGCCACAGTTAAAGTTGCAACGAGAATAACACCAACTAGTCAGACAGGTTTAGATCAAATCCTGATTGATAAAGAGAAATTGGAGTGGTCAGTAAAAGTGTTTAACACAGGATACAGTGACCACAAAGCTCAAATACTTACCACCACAAAGGAAGGAAGACCAGTTAAGAATAACTTACTAAAGGTCAAGAGAAGGATCTACAGGCAGAAAAGCATTGACCACTTTAACTCACTATTGCATACTGAAGACTGGTCTGATGTCTATGAAAAGCAAAATCTGAATTCGAAATTCAATATTTTTCTACAAAAAATGGTAAAGCATTTTGATACAGCCTCCCCTCAAAAAATGGTAAATATAAGAGAGAAAACAAGAGGAAAGGGTTGGATTACTAAAGGAATCAGAACTTCTTGCCACAAAAAAAGGGAGCTCCACAGAATCTGCAAAGAAAATAATGCCACTGAGGAAATGCATACTCACTACAAAACATACACTAAAATATTACAAAAGGTCATTAAACAGGCAAAAAGAATGTACAATGATTACTACATAAATAATTCTACAAATAAAGTGAAAGCTATGTGGGACATCATTAAAAAAGAAACTGGCAAAAATAAGAGAACTGAAAAGAACATTGTCTTGATACACAACAATAAAAAGATTTTACAGCCTACAGAAACAGCAAACATATTCAACAAATACTTCACTGGGATAGCTGAAAATTTAATAAAAACTAATTTTAGTTCAATTCAGCATCAAGTGGTAAACAAGTGCAACAGTAATAAATTTTCAATGTTTGTGGACCAAGTAAGCAGGGAGGAGACATTGAAGGCTGTCAGAGAACTAAAGACAACATACTCAGCAGGAATTGATGGTATACCGAACAGAATCCTAAAACTCTGTATCCAAAATATAATTGATCCTCTTACTCACTTATGCAACTCTTCCCTAGAGTCAGGCATCTTTCCAGATCAATTAAAAACATCAAAAGTCATCCCTATTTTCAAAGCTGGTGACAAAGATGAAGTAATAAACTATCGTCCCATTACATTAACATCCTGTTTCTCAAAAGTAATAGAAAAAAATTATGTGTAGTAAGTTGTTAAAGTTTATAAACAAAAATAGTGTGCTATCTAATACTCAACATGGCTTTAGAAGCAAGAAATGAACGGAGACAGCAATCTATGAATGCATATCTACTGTATTAAAAACAATAAATGGAAAACAACAAACAACAGGTATATTTTTGGACCTAACCAAAGCCTTTGATATGGTAAACCACAAAACCCTATTGAAGAAGCTAGAGCACTATGGAATTAGGGGGTTGGCAAATGATTGGATTCGTTCATTTCTCAGCGACCATAAACAAAAAGTACCCATCAGACATATAGATGATAAAGCACGAATAATCACAGAATATGTATCATCAGAAAGCCCAAGCACTTACGGGGTACCGCAAGGCTCGGTAATGGGACCCCTACTTTTCTTGTTATATATCAGTGATTTGGATATACATATTGATTCCCACAAAGTAATACTGTTTGCTGACGACACAACAATATTGGTAAAAGCAGCAAAAAATGAAGATATACAAGAAGAAGTAAACACAGTTACAAAACATCTAAGTAATTGGACAGCAGAAAATCAGTTGATAATAAACTACAACAAAACAGTAGCCTTAAATTTCCATAACCACCAAAACACCACATTGATATATCCAGAAATAAAAATCAATCAGCACCCTATTGCAAATGATGAGGCTACAAAATTTCTCGGAATCTGGATACAAAGAGACTTAAAATGGGACAAACACATAGAACAAATTAATGCCAAGCTGAGCACGGGCTGTTATCTTCTTAGGGTTCTCAAACGATGCATAAATGAACAGGCACTATTGTGTGCCTATTATGCGTACTTCAGTGCCCATCTCAAGTATGGACTCATATTCTGGGGAAATTCCCCAGCAGTTCAAGGGACTTTCAGAATACAAAAAAGAGCCATTAGGATTATGACAGGGAGTGGTGCTCGACAGTCCTGCAAACCAATATTTAATGCACTGAATATACTACCTCTACCATGTATGTTTATTGTTGACACACTAATGTACGTAAAAAAGTATATGATTGGAAATGATGATAATACTTTAAAAAACAAAGATATACATGATTATAATACTCGAATAAAATATAACTTGCATGTACCCCCGGCCAGTACCAGTTTGTAGCAGAAAGGTACATGCTATCTGGGTATTAAACTCTATAATAGACTATCAAATAGTATAAAATGCTTGCAAAATATTAGTGCTTTTGAAAGATCTGTCAGAGAATATCTACAGTACCACTGTTTCTACTCAGTAAAGGAATACTTGGAGCAGAATAACTGTTAAGAACTAAAGCTACTGTAATTTGTATCATTGTAAGAACTACAACTATTGAAATTGGTAGCATGTTGAAAAATGATTATTTAAATATGTATCATTTTGAACTTAGTCATAAGTCCAATATCATCCTGTACACTGTACTACATATGATCAAAGGACTCAATAAATAAATCAAAATAAAAAGAGCAGTTCAACTGAATGGATAATGTCTTGAAGGGAGGATATAAGATAAACACAAAAATAGTAAAACAAGGATTATGGAATGTCGTCTAATTAAATCAGGTGATGCTAAGGGAATTAGATTACTCACCAGTAGCAGATAAGTTTTGCTATTTGGGGAGCAAAATAACTGATGATGGTTGAAGTAGGGAGGATATAAAATGTAGATGGGCAGATCACATAACTACTGAAGAGGTACTGAATAGTATTGGAGAGGAGAGGAATTTGTGGCACAACTTGACTAGAAGAAGGGATCAGTTGGTAGGACATTTTCTGAGACATCAAGGGATCACCAACTTAGTATTGAAGAGCAGTGCACAGGGAAAAAATTGTAGAGGGAGACCAAGAGATGAATACACTAAGCAGATTCAGAAGGATGTAGGTTGCAGTAGTTACTTGAAGAGATTGCAGAAACTTGCACAGGATAGAGTAGCATGGAGAATTGCATCAAACCAGTCTCTGGACTGAAGACCACAACAACATGTAACAGTACGTTTCTCCCATCATCTCATATATTAGTAAAACTTGTCCAGTTATTCCGAAAACTGAGGACAGAGCATATGGTACTCACCGTCTTCTTTACGAAATAGGAATGCATTTTTAGGTTTGAGATTATAACCTGGAAAAAAAAATTTGTTCAAGGGACAAGGATGGATTATCTTTTGCTAAAAGTTACTGTAGAGGATCTTTTTGGGTTCTGGTAGATGGACATCAGCTTCTTACAAATTATTATTACTGCTTACTGGCGTTGTTTTTATGGCAGTAGGGTGGTGATTCTGTTACATGAAATGGTGTGCAAATTTTGTGTATGCATGTGTTTCAACTTTTCAGTGCTTTGAGTTTTCAGAATACCTTACTCTATTTTATGTTTGCCTTTCACACATATACTGAATGACAGTCATTGAAGTTTATTTTACGTATGCCTGCACAATGTTAAATACATTCAGCATAACGAATTTTGAGTAGGCTTCTACTTGTAGAGGTATGATTTGAGATCTATTAAAAAATCTAATTCTTACATTAGAGTTCTGGTTCAAGTAAAACCAGAAGTGATACTTTGATATTTGACAACTGCTGATTGCATCTTTCTAATGATTAGGCATATACCACACTCCGAGAAGTACAGTTTCAAAGTTTTTGTGTGATATGTTAGATGTTATTTACAATGTTCTAAATACTAATTTAAAATCTAATATTCTCACTCTTGTGACTCAAATACCTGTTCTACGAAATTTATAAGTTTTTATAAAATGAATTTTGAAGCTGTGCAAGTGCACTAAAAGAGACTGTAATATAGATTTTCTTTATTAAAAACAACACTCTATCTGAAGTAATACTGCCACCAGGAATATTGTTACTTCCTTTCTCAAATCCACTGGGTAAATATTTAGAGAGCAGTGAAGTGTACTAGAATTTGATTATCTGTATATCCAGCCAGTACTGCATTAATTTTCACCATTTTTGGAATAAAGTGAGCTGCTGTGAAACAACAAATTTGCCTTTTATTAATTAGATAATTCTTGCTTCCTTCCATACAAATTTTATCCATGCATCATATAATAGAAACGTGTTCTTTCGCCACATAAATTCACCATTGTGTGCTCCTAACCTCATTGACAAAAGCTTTACATCCTGCTACTGTAGTATAATAAACCACACTCTAAAAAATGTGTTTTGGAGAGACCATCAGTGCAGTGTATCACTGAAACTACATATTTTTGTAATACATATGTATAAATATGAAAAACATCAATGAAAGCCTGTTAGTTTCTAAGGCAGTGGCCCCTTGTGACGCTAATTGCTGGTGACAGAAGGAAAGTGGCATCACAATGTTGAAGCGCTTCTAACTTTTGTGGAAAGGTGTTTTTCCCTTCACCTCATATATTCATAAAACTTGGCTGGTTATTCCAGTAACTGAGGACAGAGAGTACTGTATTCACTATATTTGTTTCGAGATAGATACAGCTCATTTACATGCATCTTATAATAGCAAAAGCCACACTGCAGCACTCATCTCCAAGCACTGAGGTGTTGTGGTATCATTCCATTCTTGAAGGTTAAAATATAATTTGCTTTACACATAAAATAGATTCTAACTTAACCTAACCTTCTTGATGCCATCAAAAACTGACAAATGAGATCTGACGCACTGTGGTGAAGCTCTCGGCCAATGTTATCATGTGACCTCTGGCAATGGCATCTGACGAACATTGTGGGAGCCACTGAGACTGCAGGCTTACCACCACCAGTTTGCCTTTCCCATAATGTGCTGCTGTTCACAGTCTGGCTTCAGCTGCCAGAGACATTGGTCATGTGTGTGTGAGTTGCATTTGCATGAGAGAGTATGTGTATGTGTGTGATTTTTTGCGAGTGTGTGTGTGTGTGTGTGAGTTGTCTAGTTTTGACAAAGACCTTGTTGGCCAAAAGCTGAGTTTCCAAAAGTCTCTTTGTTGTGCCTTTCTGCTACTCAGCATCTCCACTATGTGGTGAGTAGCAACTATCTACTTCATTATATTGTTACATTCCAGCCTGGATTTTCCATTGTTAGACCACATAATAACCTCATTAACCCAGTTGTTGAATGAGTGGTTGTTACAAGAGAGAATAACAACCATCTGGAAGAAGGCTGAGGCGAATGGTGTTGTTGGCCAGTCCAAGCGGAAGATGTGTTGTGTGGGTGCTCCATGATTTTTCTTATTTTAAGTGTGATAAACAGACACTACAGTTATCACTGTTATTTGATTTATAGGTGTAAGTCAATGGTTCAGGGCACAAGTCTCTGCCCAACGTTGGAGACATCATCAGACTTAGAACTGAGTTTGTTTGAGTGTGTAACAGCTTTCTAAGTCATTAAAGCCTCTTATGATGTCTCCAGCATTGGAATATAAAATGATAAGTAGAGAATTATTTATTTGTTTTCTTTAATTATTTGTTTTACCTGATACAATTAATGCCATCAGCCCCCCCCCCCCCCCCACCCTATTACATTGGACCAGAATTTCATACATACAGTCCTTTTCCGCATCATAGTTACCTAAGAAATAACAGTTTTAATATGACAAATAGTAATAAAATGGTTCGAGTGACTGAAGTGGCATTGCGAGCAAATAATACTGACTACGAAGCAACAAAGTTAATTCTGGCAGAGCTTGTACTACTGCAGCTGCTACCACTAACAGTGATAATGGTAATAATAATAGTGATAGTGTCAGATACAAAAAGAATTTATGGGTGTACATAATAAATGTTTTCGGGTATAGTAGGTTCTGTGGAAAGAAAATTTAAGGAGACTGCAACAGGAAAATATGCTGGGAAATGAGGAAGACCAAGTTGGAAAGAAGGATGCACAACAGTAAAAAGTGCTTACAGGGACAGTAGTGATCCTTATTGTTGCTTTAGTAGATATCTTATTGTCTTCTGAAGCTGGAGATGTTATTCAGTTGTTTGATATAATGTGGAAGGTTTTTCCAGAGTTGGGTTGCTGTTACTGAGAAGGACTTCAAGAAATTGACTGAATGATGGAGTGGAACAGAAAGAATTTTGCTCTGACAGGAATGAATGTTTTTGCCATGTTATTGATCCAATAGCATTAGGATTGAGCAGAGATATGAGGCACACTGTCTGTTGAGAAGACAGTAGAGAAGAAAGGGGGTATGGAAATCACAGTAATTGGCTGCAAACACCCAGAATAGCTGTTCATATGATGGTGAAATATGAGCAAAGAGTTGAACATCACAGATTAAATGAACAAACAGTATTATGAAAAGGATAGTTGCTACTCACCAAGTATAAGAGAGAGGCATAAGAGAGAGTGTTGGAAACACAGCTTGCAGCCAACAAGACATTTATCAAAAACAGACAATAGACAGACAGACACACACACACACACACACACACACACACACACACACACACACACACACACACACACACACATGACCACAGTCTCTGGCAGCTGAGCCAGACTATAAGCAGCAGTGCATGATGGAAGAGGCAACCATGTGGCTGTAAGAAGGAGGCTAGGTCGGAGAGGGGTATGGATAGCAGGCATAGGTGGAGAATGGTCAAGTGCTGTTAGTAGGAGCATGCAGGGACAAGGTGGAAAGATGTTAGGGCAGCTAAGTGCAGTCAGGAGGTTAGATTTAGATAGAGGGTGGGGGGTGGGGGGAATATAGAGGAAAAGGAGAGAAGTAAGAAGACTTTGTGGAGGGTGTATTGGTGGAATAGAGCACTGTGAAGTGGTGGAATGGCAACAGGGAAGGGGTCAGATGGGTGAGGACAATGACAAACAAAGGTTGAGGCCAGGAATGTAGGATATATTGCAGAGAGAGTTCCCAGCTGTGCAATTCAGAAAGGATGGTGTTTGTGTGAAGTATCCATATGACTGCTTCACAGCCTGTGACATCTGGATCCTTCCCACCAACACCAGCTTTTTCTGAATTGCGCTAGTGGGAACTCTCCCTGCAATGTGTCCTACATTCCCTTAAACCTCCTGGCCTCAACCTTCGTGATTCATTGCCCATATCCATCTAGCCCATTCCCTGTTCCCATTCCATTTCTACACAGTACCTCTATTCCATCTGCTTGCTTAGCTGGGTGGTAACGTGCTCACCTCCCATACAAGCGGGCATGGGTTCAATTCCCAGTCGCGTTGGAGATTTTCTCTGCTCAGGGACTGGGTGTTGTGTTGTCCTCATCATCATTTCATCTTCATCACTAGTGCACAAGTCACCCAATGTGGCGTCAACTGAAATAAGACTTGCACTTGGCAGCCGAACTTTCCCACATGGGGCCTCCCGGCCAACGATGCCATACACTCATTTCATTTTTACCTCTATTCCATCAATGCACCAGTCACCCAGTCTTTTTACTTCTCTCTCCCCCACCCTCCCTCAAACCTCATGACTGCCCTAGTTGCCCTACCCTCTTCCCACCTTGTCCCCGCGTGCTCCCACTAGCAGTACTTTACCCCTCCCTGCCTTGCCCTGCCTCCTCCTTATCATCACCCAGTTGCTTCTCCCATCATGCGCTGCTGCTCATTGTCTCGCTTCTGCTGCCAGAGGCTGTGGTCATGTGTGTGTGAGTTGCGTTTGCATGAGTATGTGTGTCTGTTGTCTATTTTCGACAAAGGCCTTGTTGGCCAAAAGCTCATTTTGTTACAGTCTTTTTGTTGTGCCTATCTGCGACTCAGCATCTCTGCTATATGGTGAGTAATAACTATCCTTTTCATAATTTTGTTACTTTCCATCTGTATTTTCCATTGTTTGACACAATGAACATAGGTATTCCTAATAACTTCCAGGCACTGTGATCTCTCCTAAGAAAAGTCTTGCTGTTATCAATAATTGGAAGTATAAGTGTTTGTACACATTTTTTTGCAGGTCAAGAGTGAATAGCTTTTTCAGGGTGTATACAGAGACAAGGAAAAAAAATTCCCAGATTATTCCCGGATTTCTCCCGGATATCCCGTTTAAAAAATATGCTTTTTCCCGGGCGACCTACTGTCACTTAGCACAGAAAAAGTTCCCTCGGAACTGTAAAACTTATCAATCCTTTGAATGGTTAATGTTTTATATAATCGCGTAGAACTTCCCGGAAAAAAAAGAAAAGCCGGAGCAGAGAAGTTTTGGAAAGACCTTTGATTTGCAGCAACATATACGCTGCATATTTTCGTATTACAAAAGTATAAATTCGAATTGCACCAAACACAGCTTGTTAGTTTCCGGAGCGTTGCAACCGAGGTTGTGATGTCCTTTTGTAAGCGAGTCATATCTCAAGCCACGAGATCTCACCAGCCGATGACAGCAGCTATTCAGAGCATAGGACACGTGTTATAGTCAGCCACTAGCAAGATTACTGGTTACATAGCGTGAGCACGCAAGAGGAAAAGTTAACAGTTTACATTAATGTACACAGTACCGTATATCTACAAGAAAAGCTAAGCTTTCACGTGTAATATTGGTCTTTTTTTGGTGTGATATACTTTAAGATACATCACACAAATGTGCCAGTAAATTTAAAATTGTGACATAAATGCCTTGGCTCGAAATTCTTGAAGTGGCTGGTCCTCAAACTGTTTAGTTTCGAACGCTCTGTGATTTAGATATCCATCCCACTTTCACACACATAACATAATTCATCTTGCGTAAAAAGAAATTTACTTTGAAAGTAACGCTTTTCTAACCACCGTTCGCAATACTGTTAGTTATAGGTTGGATTTACCAGTTGCCAGAGAGCGCCAAAAACGAATTATTGTGCGTGTGCAACTGCAGTGGTGTAGGAAGCCCGCATGTTCGTGTGTATAAAGCATTAAGAGAGCTTACACTATACCATAAAAGAAACAGGGCATCAGAGGATACTCCAAAAGGCATCAAAATTTCGTGAATCACACTAAAATGCATAATTCGGCTTGAAGTGTACATTGGTTTTTTCCAGATTCACAATGAAGTAGGTCCCATCTGATATTAAGCTTTTCAGTGTGGTTTTTGGGATGTAAATTTTCTTGGAGTACCAGTACTCTACGATCTCATGTTTGGTTCTTTATTATGGCATAATGCCATACATGGCAGAAGATGATAACGTGCACTTGAAATTCACCGAACAGTTGGAAGTACCCAAAATTGTTAAATGAAACACTTCGTTTCAAATAAAATGATTGCCTCAGCGGAATTTCTTTAGCAAACTTGCAAAAATAACTTCATTCTTCTGCAAGGCGATTAATGCTTGACTGCTACTAACTTGGAAAGAAAATAAAATCAGAAACTGAAATTAATAATATATTTTTGCCCTCTGTAATTATGTGAATGCATTTTAATTCACTTGATAGCTCCCGGCCACAGAAATCCGTTTTGTTTTCATTTGACGTGGGAGCTGTACACGAAGAGAAGCAGCGAAATCACTTAACGTAAACACGGGTCACGTGGAGACTAACCCCCTCCCCACTACAACTCAGACAACTCTGTGCAAGCGCGAATCTGGCAGCTAGGGCGCGCGAGAAAAATTTTTCTCGTTTGCATCTGGCTGCTTGCTACTACTATCGATGCAGCTAACAGCCAAACTTCAAGAATCGGGAAGCGAGAGAAGGTACTGCTTATACGCGAGTCAAATGCGCATGCACAACAGACCGCTGGCAACTGGTCAAACGAACCTAATGTGAACAGTTGTGACATCATGCTCATAGCAAGCAGTTTATTGTTATGAAGAATTACAGTCTGCGCCCTACGGCCTTTAACATATTTTTGCTATCTGTAGACGCTTGTGCGTGCACGGTGTTTTGTTGTCGTAAAATGCACATTTCCTTTGCCACTACAGTTTTATTTTTTTCCCTCTCGTTTATATTTTATTGCTGCAGTATGATTCTCCAGTAGCAGGATACAATAACATTCTTTGCTAGAAAATCAATTCTGCAGTCAAAACTACAAAAATGTAACTGAAAGCTAAAACAATGAAAAATTCCCAGAATTCCGAAAAATTCTTGGGTTTTTCCCGGTTTTCTCCCGGATGAAAAAATTCCCGGGTTTTTCCCGGAATTCCCGGTTGTCCCGGGTCGTATACACCCTGTTTTTATATTTTTGTTGTGCATCTTGCACATTACAGTTACATTCACAGCTGAATTTAGATTTTCATTGGTACTTGTGCGATAACATGTGCTACCTAATATGTTACAAAACACCACACATAAAAACAAGATTTTTCTGGAGTTCATGCCTTGGGCTCCACTGGTGATAGAAAGGTAAGGTAAAGTGTTCTGCGTACGTCTTGTGCTAGGGACCATTTGTGTACCCAACAGAAGGATCATTTTTGTGTCACTCTCCTACAGTACAGAGTCAAAGTATGAGTATTATACGCTTCCTCCTGCTTAGGCAAATGGAGCAAATAGTTTGGTTCATATTGCATTTGAATGTGGTCTATGTTTAGTCTTAAAGGACTTATGGAGGCACCATTAGTTCATAGTTGGTTGCTTAGAAGAACCTCAAAAACTGTTTTAACCACTTTTTCCTGCCAAAATCAAGTGGCAAATTCTAATACAGCTATGTACAGCAAATGGTGAAAGTTTCTTGATATATTCCTAAGATCCTGATCTCAAACAACATGGAAAATATTATTGATATCTTTATCCGTTTTTGAGATATAGTAGTTCAAATTTACCCTGCTTCTACACATATGCATGTAAATTCTGGTATGAGGCAAAATCTAACCACACTAAATTGCTCAAATTTTAATGGTATATTCTCTAAGCATTTATCTACAAGTACCATCTTCCCATTTTCAAAAAATTTAATTTGTTCATGAGTGATTCCTTAGAAAAAAAAAACAAAAAGTGTTTTTTTGCCATTTTTTCATACCAAAACGGAACTGTGGCCTCCAAGACAACTATGCACAGCAAATGGCTGAAATTTTTACAATATATTCCTAAAATCCCAATCTCAAATGATCTCAAAAAGTTTATAGACACCTATATTTATTTCCAAGAGAGAGGTGTTGAAATTTACCCTACATGTACACATAAAATAGGCACGTAAAATCTGGTGTGATGTGAAATCTAAACAATAAATTACTGCAGCAAATTGATCAAATTTTAACATTATATGCACTAAGCATTTATCTAGATGGGCCATCTACCCATTTAATGAGAAACGCCTCAAAAAACATGGATTTTGGCTACCAAAATCGAGCTGCAGATTCCAAGATGGTTATGCACAGTAAATGAGGTAAGTTTTATGATGCAGTCCTAAGATACAGTACAAGTCTTGAACAACCTTGAAAATTTTCTTGATATCTTCATCTATTTCTGCAGTACAAAGGTTCAGAGTTACCCAACCTGTATGCATAAAATACAAACATAAAATCCAGTGTGAAGCAAAAACGCAGTTTGTTGAGTGATGCAATACAGAGAAATATACTGTATAGTGCCTCCGTTATCATCAGAAGCTATAGTACTGAAGCACATGCAAAAATTTTGTGCACATAAAATCCAGTCTGAGGTGTGAAATTAGTTCTACATGATTTCAATTTCACATAAATAAACAATGAAAATTTTACTGACCTCTTCAGTTCTTTTCATATGAGTGACATGCCCTGTTGTGGCAGAGAAAAGAAGGAAACCAGAGAAAAAATGCTATCAGAGCACATAAAAAGGCAAATATGCCCATGTTTAAAAGACTGACTGAAAAGTGGGGTACCAACTGCCTCATTCTACCTCCCTCAGCACCATTAATAGTTTTCCCAAAAATTTTGGCATGTAGACAGACATATTCATGCTCTTTTATGTTGGGAAAGAAGGAGACAGTGCCAGTGGGAAAGAAACGGAAAATTTATAAACACTGGAGGATATTAGACCACGGTTGCAGTGTAGAAGGAGCGAGGAGACAATGGCAGTGTGAGAGAAAGAGAGGTACACAGTGGCAGTGGAATATAGTTGATAGTGAAAGAACAGTGCTGTGAAAAGAGTGAAGGAACAGTGACAGTGGAAGAGGACTAAAGAGAAGGAGAAAGTGGAAGTGGATGAGAGGCAGTGATAATAAGAGACAGAGTTGTTACAGTGACAATGAGGAAGATAGTGACAGTGTGAAGAGACAGCAGCAGCTGAAGGAATGAGTATGGTAGTAGCAGTAAGAGCCAGCAAGAGGACAGTGAGAGGAGGCAGTAGCTGTAGGACAGAAGAGAGGAGACTGTGGCTGTGAGACAGTGTTAGCATGAGTGTGTATTAGTGTGTTTGTTGTCTAATTTTGACAAAGGCCTTACTGACTGAAAGCTATATTTGTGAGAGTCTTTTTATTGTGCCCGTCTGTGATTCAGCATCTCCGCTATATGGCGAGTAACAACTATTCTTTTCACAATATTGTTTCATTCCATCCTGGATTTTCCATTGTTTGAAAGTCCTCATAATGTTTTACTTTGTGCACTTTGAATCTACAATGTCATTTTGAACAGAACTATGTGTAAGCTCAGTACATATGAAGAAGGTTCTCATCATACAAAAAAAGACTATATGCATAGTGACCAATACAAAACAATGAACAAGCTGCAGATCTAAATTTAAACTGCTAAACATTTAACAGTAACAAGTGTTTATATATACAGAATACTAGCACACACTAAGAAAAACATTAGTAATATTAAGAAAAATGAAGAGTTTAATCAACATGACACATGACACTGCTGTAAACAGAGAGCAGTACAACACCAGACAAGTTGCTATGACAGAAGTGTAACATACGTGGGTGTTTATGTATTCAACTGCCTTTGAAACAGTATCAGCCAAATAAAGGACATTAATACCTTTAAGCAGACAGTCAGAGAAATACTATTTTATTTCTTAAATGAATTTTAAGGGAGTTTAGGGCAAGGAAAACCCAAAAAGTGTTGAAAGTGCGGTGATGCACTACAGTGCATGTGAGCCTTCCACCCGTCTGCTTCAGCAGCTGGAAACAGCAGGCATCATGCAAACTGGCTGTGAGCATAGTGGACCTAAGTAGTGGAATCTCTCTCTGCCATGCACTGCCTTGCTGCAGCTCCATGGTTTTTCAGGAGAGAAGCATGCAATAGAAAGTGCTCCCTGACCAACACTTCCCACACCGATGCTGAATGACTGACATGTTATCCTGAGTGAGACAGGTTTTATAGTCAGTGTCAATTTTGTTGTGTGAACCTGAAGAAGAGACTTGCCATGAGGTGAAGTAACAATATTCTGAACTTGTATTGGTGCAGAGAAGACAACACTGGTGAGTCTGTACCGCAAGCTTCGACTGAACAATGATTGCTGGCATCTGCAAACTTTACTGAGCACCAGTGACGGAGCTTTAAATTTTTGTTCATATGGACTAATTTGATACTGATGTCTTCACACCACCTCCTCCAGCAGTTTCACAAGATCAATAGGCTAGTTCCACATCAAGTAATTCCTGGTAACAATTTATCCTAGCGGATAGTGTGTTACATGTCATCTGATTGCTGAAGACTACCACATGCAACTCTGCAGATTTTTTTTCCTTTTTTCTGTATTGTCACCACGATCATACAAGGCATGCAAACCTCAACTGTGAGACCCAACACTGTTACTATTGCAGTTTATGCTCAGCGTTTCAAGTGTAGTGACATGATGCACCCTTTGACTAAACAGTTCAATGCAAGGCATACTTGTGAACCCTTTATTTTTTATTCCTTGTACTTGCTTACGTGTAGTATCACTGTATATAATTTTTGACATTTACAATTTGTTACTTTCCACTCACTGCAGCCTTGAGTTCAGTAAGACTACTGTGTTCTACAGGAATTATTCCCCTGTGTCCACTTTTATTAGTATATAATATTGCTGTGTAATTGTTCTCCAGCTGATTTTTATGTAATTTTTTATTCTGTTCCATCAAAGGAACTGGAAAATCAGAAAAGCAATCCCTGTGTCCTGTTCACGTTTTGCCCACTAATACCCGTATGTACTAGTGCACCATAGGTAGCTTATGTCTTCAAGGTTAGTAATGAACGTCTTTCCCATGTTGATGATCCTCGACTGAATCGCCCCCACCACCTGCTTACCGCTCACCATACCAGGTCATCTAAGCTGCTCACACAGCTCACAGATGCCGCCACTGCGCAGGTGGACATACCCTCTCCCACCCCTCGATCTGCCTGTGCCACCCTACAGTTGCCTTGTTTCAATGCGCATGACCCGTGCCTGCGGCTTGCTTTTGCAGAGGGATATTTGCAGGCTCTTCCATCACGAATGACACAACACAATTTGCACTTCCTGTCATGCAACTGGAACCATCAGTCACCAAGGAGGCATGTGATATTTTTGCAAATCTGCCACAGTGCAGCAAATTTGATGTCCTATGTGCTCAACTCGCAAAGTTACTTGCCGTATCAGAATTGCAGCACATGCATGCACTATTCTCACTGGAGGAGTGTGCAAACAAGCAGCTCTTGCAGCTCCTCCTGTACCTCTGCACGCTGGCCGAGCTGGCAGTGCTTCCCTGCAGGCTGCTAATAGCAACTTGGCGTGTGCCTTTGCCCACTGCAATGCGTTAGCTGCGCATGAGTTTCAGAGTAATGATCCAGTGGCCACCACTGTAGACAGGGTTTTCAAAGCCCTTGACACTCAAATTGTCATCGGTGCCTTGCACAATCACAACAACCATGCAACTGACTGCACACTCATGCAGCCAACACCATCCCATGCTCCCCCAGCCCATGGACCCTCTGCAGACATGGCACAGCTAAAAGCCAAGATGGTTAGCCAGATGGGCAAGCTCACTATTGCTCTGGAGTGCATGCACCTGCCCCACACCATGTATTGCCTGCCTCCACCTAGCGGTGCTTATGATTGCCAGCGCAGATGCACCCGACTCCCCCTCCTGATCAGTTGATGATGGCCATGGTGCGTGTGGGGTCATTGAATATTGCTGCTACTATGAGCATTTCTACAAAGACACTGCAAACTGCCATGCAGCATGTGTGTGGGCTCCAAACGCCAGCTGCAACTGTCAATAGGCACACCTGGCTGCTCCAGGATTTCACAGTACCTATTTGGTCATGATCGTAGTAATATCCGTTCCTCAACACCCTACCTCCTCGAGAAAGGTCCGGACTTTTCTGTTTATCCCTACTGGTTACTACCCTCTGCTGACCACTGTCCACCTCCCTCCCCCCCCCCCCCTCCTACTCCTCACTGTAGCTAACGGCTCAGTCATCACAGCCTACTGCTCCTTCACTCAATCCATCAACCTAGGCCTCAGTAGGGATTTCCCATGGATATTTACCATGGCCAGTGTTATGGACCCCATCCTTGGCATCAATTTTATTTTTCATTAGAGCCACCTCCTTGACCTGGCAAAACCCCGTATTCTCAAAGCCACCTCTCAATGATCTACACTGTGTCAATCTTGCCCCACCACCATTTTCTCCATCAAACAGCTCTCCTACTCCAGCCTTTCCGCCAACCTCCTTGCTACATTCCTTCCTCCTCACCCCTCCAGTTCTCCCCATGATGTTCACCATGACTCTTGGCTCTACTTTCCCATGATGCCCGGGCCACTAGGCAGGCCGAGATTAAGGCATCGGTCACTGCAGGTCTGCTCTGCTCCTCCAACAGCCGGTGGGCTTCTGCGCTACACCTCACTAAAGTGCACGTGTATCCCCCACCTGTCTGCTTCAGCAGACGATCATTTGTAGTGAGAAAACAAACCTAAGTAGTGGAATCACTACATGCCGTGCCTGCCTTGCAGAAACTGTAGAGTTTTTCCAGAGAGAAACATGTGACTGGAAGTTCTCCCTGAGAATCCACTGACCATTGTAAGCATGATCTAATACTTCTCATGCTTGAAATTGAGTAATGCGCTGGCCAAACATCATGTTGAAACCACATACTTTGTTGAATTTCCAAGGTAACAGCACCAAGTTGTATTGGAAGTTCCTGGTTCAAAAAATTTCAATATTTGATTATATTCAAAGTGTCTTCAATAAAATAACAACCAGTGAGTTTGTTCCCTATGATTCTACACCAAACATTAACTGACCAAGGATGTTTATGTTTAGCTTGTCATCATCTGTATATTGAGCAAGCAGTAAAGGAAACAAATGAAAAATTTGGAGTTGGAATTAAAAACCATGGAGAAGAAATAAAAACTTTGAGGTTTGCTGATGACATTGCAATTCTGTCAGAGACAGCAAAGGACTTGGAAGAGCATTTGTACGGAATGGACAATGTCTTGAAAGGAGGATATAAGATGAACATCAACAAAAGCAAAATGAGGATAATGGAATGTAGTCAAATTAAATCGGGCGATGCTGCAGGAATTAGATTAGGAAATGAGACACTTAAAGTAGTAAATGAGTTTTGTTATTTGAGGAGCAAAATAACTGATGATGGTCGAAGTAGAGAGGATATAGAACATAGACTGGCAATGGCAAGGAAAGCGTTTCTGAAGAAGAGAAATTTGTTAACATCGAGTATAGATTTAAGTGTCAGGAAGTCGTTTCTGAAAGTATTTGTGTGGAGTGTAGCCATGTATGGAAGTGAAACATGGGCGATAAATAGTTTGGACAAGAAGAGAATAGAAGCTTTCGAAATGTGGTGCTACAGAAGAATGCTGAAGATTAGATGGGTAGATCACATAACTAATGAGGAGGTATTGAATAGAATTGGAGAGAAGAGAAATTTGTGGCACAACATGACTAGAAGAAGGGATTGGTTGGTAGGGCATATTCTGAGGCATCAAGGGTCACCAATTTAGTATTGGAAGGCAGTGTGGAGGGTAAAAATCATAGAGGGAGACCAAGAGATGAATACACTAAACAGATTCAGAAGGATGTAGGTTGCAGTAGGTACTGGGAGATGAAGAGCCTTGCACAGGAGAGAGAAGCATGGAGAGCTGTATCAAACCAGTCTCTGGACTGAAGACCACAACAACAAACAACTACTGGGGATTTCCTACACTCTAGTACTTCATGTTATAAAGATTATGCTTCTAATCTCTATGAATGTAGACTCATCTGAAAATAATACATTTGTTGTTGTGGTCTTCTCCCCAATCCTATTCAATACTTCCTCATTAGTTATATGATCTACCCATCTAATCTTCAGCATTCTTCTGTAGCACCACATTTCAAAAGCTTCTATTCTCTTCTTGTCCAAACTAGTTATCGTCCATGTTTCACTTCCATACATGGCTACACTCCATACAAATACTTTCAGAGACGACTTCCTGACACTTAAATCTATACTCGATGTTAACAAATTCCTCTTCTTGAGAAACGCTTTCCTTGCCATTGCCAGTCTACATTTTATATCCTCTCTACTTTGACCATCATCGGTTATTTTACTCCCTAAACAGCAAAACTCCTTTACTACTTTGAGTGTCTCATTTCCTAATCTAATTCCCTCAGCATCACCCGACTTAATTTGACTACATTCCATTATCCTCGTTTTGCTTTTATTGATGTTCATCTTATATCCTCCTTTCAAGACACTGTCCATTCCATTCAACTGCTCTTCCAAGTCCTTTGCTGTCTCTGACAGAATTACAATGTCATCGGCGAACCTCAAAGTTTTTACTTCATCTCCATGAATTTTAATACCTACTCCGAATTTTTCTTTTGTTTCCTTTACTGCTTGCTCAATATACAGATTGAATAACATCGGGGAGAGGCTACAACCCTGTCTTACTCCTTTCCCAACCACTGCTTCCCTTTCATGCCCCTCGACTCTTATAACTGCCATCTGGTTTCTGTACAAACTGTAAATAGCCTTTCGCTCCCTGTATTTTACCCCTGCCACCTTCAGAATTTGAAAGAGAGTATTCCAGTTAACATTGTCAAAAGCTTTCTCTAAGTCTACAAATGCTAGAAACGTAGGTTTGCCTTTTCTTAATCTTTCTTCTAAGATAAGTCGTAAGGTCAGTATTGCCTCACGTGTTCCAACATTTCTACGGAATCCAAACTGATCTTCCCCGAGGTCGGCTTCTACCAGTTTTTCCATTCGTCTGTAAAGAATTCGCGTTAGTATTTTGCAGCTGTGACTTATTAAACTGATAGTTCGGTAATTTTCACATCTGTCAACACCTGCTTTCTTTGGGATTGGAATTATTATATTCTTCTTGAAGTCTGAGGGTATTTCGCCTGTCTCATACATCGTGCTCACCAGATGGTAGAGTTTTGTCATGACTGGCTCTCCCGAGGCCATCAGTAGTTCAAATGGAATGTTGTCTACTCCTGGGGCCTTGTTTCGACTCAGGTCTTTCAGTGCTCTGTCAAACTCTTCACGCAGTATCTTATCTCCCATTTCGTCTTCATCTACATCCTCTTCCATTTCCATAATATTGTCCTCAAGTACATCGCCCTTGTATAAACCCTCTATATACTCCTTCCACCTTTCTGCCTTCCCTTCTTTGCTTAGAACTGGGTTGCCATCTGAGCTCTTGATATTCATACATGTGGTTCTCTTCTCTCCAAAGGACTCTTTAATTTTCCTGTAGGCAGTATCTATCTTACCCCTAGTGAGACAAGCCTCTACATCCTTACATTTGTCCTCTAGCCATCCCTGCTTAGCCATTTTGCACTTCCTGTCGATATCATTTTTGAGACGTTTGTATTCCTTTTTGCCTGCTTCATTTACTGCATTTTTATATTTTCTCCTTTCATCAATTAAATTCAATATTTCTTCTGTTACCCAAAGATTTCTATTAGCCCTCGTCTTTTTACCTACTTGATCCTCTGCTGCCTTCACTACTTCATCCCTCAGAGCTACCCATTCTTCTTCTACTGTATTTCTTTCCCCCATTCCTGTCAATTGTTCCCTTATGCTCTCCCTGAAACTCTCTACAACCTCTGGTTCTTTCAGTTTATCCAGGTCCCATCTCCTTAAATTCCCACCTTTTTGCAGTTTCTTCAGTTTCAATCTGCAGTTCATAAACAATAGATTGTGGTCAGAATCCACATCTGCCCCAGGAAATGTCTTACAATTTAAAACCTAGTTCCTAAATCTCTGTCTTACCATTATATAATCTATCTGATACCTTTTAGTATCTCCAGGATTCTTCCAGGTATATAACCTTCTTTTATGATTCTTGAACCAAGTGTTGGCTATGATTAAGTTATGCTCTGTGCAAAATTCTACAAGGCGGCTTCCTCTTTCATTCCTTCCCCCCAATCCATATTCACCTACTATGTTTCCTTCTCTCCCTTTTCCTACTGACGAATTCCAGTCACCCATGACTATTAAATTTTCGTCTCCCTTCACTACCTGAATAATTTCTTTTATCTCGTCATACATTTCATCTATTTCTTCATCATCTGCAGAGGTAGTTGGCATATAAACTTGTACTACTGTAGTAGGCATGGGCTTTGTGTCTATCTTGGCCACAATAATGCGTTCACTATGCTGTTTGTAGTAGCTTACCCGCATTCCTATTTTTTTATTCATTATTAAACCTACTCCTGCATTACCCCTATTTGATTTTGTATTTATAACCCTGTAATCACCTGACCAAAAGTCTTGTTCCTCCTGCCACCGAACTTCACTAATTCCCACTATATCTAACTTTAACCTATCCATTTCCCTTTTTAAATTTTCTAACCTACCTGCCCGATTAAGGGATCTGACATTCCACACTCCGATCCGTAAAACGCCAGTTTTCTTTCTCCTGATAACGACGTCCTCCTGAGTAGTCCCCGCCCGGAGATCCGAATGGGGGACTATTTTACCTCCGGAATATTTTACCCAAGAGGACGCCATCATCATTTAATCATACAGTAGAGCTGCATGTCCTCGGGAAAAATTACGGCTGTAGTTTCCCCTTGCTTTCAGCCGTTCGCAGTACCAGCACAGCAAGGCCGTTTTGGTTAATGTTACAAGGCCAGATCAGTCAATCATCCAGACTGTTGCCCCTGCAACTACTGAAAAGGCTGCTGCCCCTCTTCAGGAACCACATGTTTGTCTGGCCTCTCAACAGATACCCCTCCTTTGTGGTTGCACCTACAGTACGGCCATCTGTATCGTTGAGGCACGCAAGCCTCCCCACCAACGGCAAGGTCAATGGTTCATGGGGGGGAAATAATACATTAGCAAAGAAATTGGGGTTAGTTTGAATTTGTCAAAATGCCCATTCTCAAAATGCAACTTGAATATGAACATCATCACCATGAAGTTCGTGATGCAGTGAAATGTGATATGGATGATACTTACAATTATGCAGTTTGTTGACAATATTACCTATGGAAATTCTGGAATGACATTTTAATTGCTGATTGCTTATCTATGGATTTTGGTAAACAGCTGCTAGAATAGCTGTTTCATTACCTTCTCATGTAATGATTTTTTATTTCCTGTTTATGTTAGCATCAGACATGAAGTCATTCACAACTTTGTGAAAAAAAAAGAATGAGATCGAACATTAACTGGAAAATGCTCAGCATACAAGGTAACAGAATCATCAACAATAATTCTCCTACCTTCACCATAAATCAAAATCATTTCAACTTTTTCTTCTGTTGTTGCAACAGCCATTGTCCACTTGCAATTCTGTTGTAGAAAGGAAGGGTAGATGCTTTCAGTTCTTCTTCTGAAAGAAAAGTGGGCTCTGATCGAACTGCACTGCCTGTTACGGTAAGTCGTAGTTCACTACGCAGCAACAGTGGCATGTCAAGCATTCCCCTGCCCGACATGTTGGAGGAATAAGAAGTTGAGAATGGGGTTTCCCATGCAGTGTAGAGAAGGGGGGTTGATTGAAGTGTCATTGGGCAGTATTTTGAAATATATAATTCCCCCCCCCCCCCCCCCATGTTAATTTTTCCTATTATAGCACCATCAATTGTAAAATGAAAAAGAGTTTCAGACAAAACTTATGTGTTTTTTCTGTAGAAACTGAACTTGCAATGAAAAATGGGGGTTCCCAATTAAGATTCAAAGTTGCCCTCACCCCCCCCCCCCCCCACACTCACACAGTGGGGCTGGGGGAGGGGGGACAAGTCTGGTATCATTTGATGTATGCCTCTGATACAAACAAATTTTAATTGAAATTGTTTGTATCTGATGTGTAGTTTTTGAAATATTCCAGTGTCTTCAGATAAACTGAACACCCTGTATAAACATACAAGCAAAAGGAAATACGCAGTTTGTCACAAATGAATGCTTTAATGCTTTGACTATGACTTTGAAACTTGATAAAGTACCTCAAGATTTAATTCATGGGGCAACCTGTTGCAAATCTATTTACCTATCTGGCTATGGCTAGTTCTCACTTATTCATAATGGAAATTGGTTTTCTGCTATGTGTTATCATTATGAATATCTTTACTAGTGAAAAAATGCTCTTGTTGGAGCACAAAAATGCAAATATGACCCCCTTTAAAATATTCTGACAAAAAAGTGGGAAACCAGCTGCTTTATTTTGAGATGCAAACATACATGTTCTCTTTAAAACATAACATTCTAAATTATTTAACCCAGTTTCTCTTTGTAGTTAAGCCTTCATACACAACATTTACATATCACTGCCATTGTCTGTATGCACTGGCAGAAAAAAATTACAACACCAAAAAGTAATTGACATAGAGTAATGAAATTTGGGATTATATTTGTCTGGGAAATATACTGAAGTGATTAACATTGCAAGATCACAGGTTAATGTAAGGATGAGATAAGTCATTACAAATATAAACTGCTGGTATATTAATAACCAATGTAACCACAAGATTGTTGAGTATGAGCTTGCAAATGTGCATGCATTGTGTTGTACAGGTGCTGGATGTCAGTTTGTGGGATGTAATTTCATGCCTGTTGCACTTTGTTAGTCAGTGCAGGGATTGGTTAATGCTATTTGTGTATGATGCTGAGTTGTCATCCGATGATGTTCCATATGTGCTCAATTGGAGACAGATCTGATGATAGAGCAGGCTAAGGCAACACCTCAGCACTCTGTAGAGCATGTTGGGTTACAACAGCAGTATGTGAGCAAGTGTTATCTTAATGGACAACATCCCCTGGAATGCTGTTCATGAATGGCAACATAACAAGTCAAATCACCAGACTGACATACAAGTTTGTAGTCAGGATGTGGAGGATAAACATATGAAAGTGTTCCTGCTGTCATACGAAATTGCACCCCAGAAGACAATTCCAGGTGTAGGTCAGGTGTGTCTAGCATGTAGACAGGATGGCTACACGCCCTCAACTGGGCTCCTTCTAACCAACACATGGCCATCACTGGCACCGGGGCAGAACCAGCTTTCGTCAGAAAACACAACAGACCTACACCCTGTCCCCCAATGAGCTCTCACTTTATGCCACTGTGGTCACAAATGGTAGTGGTTGGGGTCAGTTGAATGCACACTACAGGACATCTGACTTGGAGCTGTCCTTGAAGTAATGTTTGTAACAGTTTGTTCTGTCACTGTGATGTCAACTGTTGCTCAAACTGCTGCTGCAGATGCAGTACAATGCTCCAGAGCCACACACCAAACGCGATGGTCTTCCCTCTCGGTAGGGCCACTTGGCCATCCAGAGCTTGGTCTTCTGGTGACCATACATTCTTGTGTCCACTGCTCTCAACAGTAACATACAGTGGCCACGTTCCTGCCAAAGCTTTCTGTAGTATCACAGAAAGAACATCCAGCTTCTCATAGCCCAATTACAAGACCTTGTTCAAACTCAGTGAGGTGCTGATATCTCATTGTTGTCCAATTATAGGCATTCTTAACTAACATCAGCTCACTATTTCAGTCTCAAAGCTCAATACCATTACAATGTGTATTTCAAGCAAACCTGATTTGCATTCTCATAGTGGCACTGCTAGTGCCTCTCTTATGCAACTGGTGTAAAATTTGAACAGACATCATTTTTCAAATATGGAAACACACCTACTAACTTTCTTTTATGTTCCACAACTCTTTCTCAGTGTTGCCTTTTTTTGAGTAGTGTTTGTCTCTCTCTCTCACTGTCTCCTTTTTCTCCCATTGATTTACTGCATGTCCAATTGCCACTCTCTCCTTTTGTCTTTTTTTTTACCATTGGCACTGTCTCTGCCATACCTCAGCAGGTCAAAAATTCTGTAGGGGGTCAACTTTTTTTCCCCTATAGCCACATGTTTAAAAATTCAGGCCAACATCTGCCCTCCCCTATACCTACATGTTAAAATTTTCAAGTCAGGGAATGTTCAGACCCCATGCAAACCTATGTATGATCTTCTTTCATCTGTATTTTTCATTTCCACTGTCTCGTCTCTCTTTCTCTGCCACTGCCACTGCCTCCTCATTCTTCCACTGTCATTGTGTCTCTGCTACTATCTTTCAGCACAAAATAGTCAGAATATGTTCACATGCTAAAATTATAGGTGAACGTCAGACTTTTTTTTAAAGAGGAACATATTCACCTTCTTTGTTCTCTGACACATTTTACTTTCATACATAAAACAACAAATAAGTACACATAGTATAAAACTAATACGAAATCTTTTGCTTTACATTTTTTTGTATACTTTACCCATCAATTGCAATTACCAAAAATACACTCCTGGAAATTGAAATAAGAACACCGTGAATTCATTGTCCCAGGAAGGGGAAACTTTATTGGCACATTCCTGGGGTCAGATACATCACATGATCACACTGACAGAACCACAGGCACATAGACACAGGCAACAGAGCATGCACAATGTCGGCACTAGTACAGTGTATATCCACCTTTCGCAGCAATGCAGGCTGCTATTCTCCCATGGAGACGATCGTAGAGATGCTGGATGTAGTCCTGTGGAACGGCTTGCCATGCCATTTCCACCTGGCGCCTCAGTTGGATCAGCGTTCGTGCTGGACGTGCAGACCGCGTGAGACGACGCTTCATCCAGTCCCAAACATGCTCAATGGGGGACAGATCCGGAGATCTTGCTGGCCAGGGTAGTTGACTTACACCTTCTAGAGCACGTTGGATGGCACGGGATACATGCGGACGTGCATTGTCCTGTTGGAACAGCAAGTTCCCTTGCCGGTCTAGGAATGGTAGAACGATGGGTTCGATGACGGTTTGGATGTACCGTGCACTATTCAGTGACCCCTCGACGATCACCAGTGGTGTACGGCCAGTGTAGGAGATCGCTCCCCACACCATGATGCCGGGTGTTGGCCCTGTGTGCCTCGGTCGTATGCAGTCCTGATTGTGGCGCTCACCTGCACGGCGCCAAACACGCATACGATCATCATTGGCACCAAGGCAGAAGCGACTCTCATCGCTGAAGACGACACGTCTCCATTCGTCCCTCCATTCACGCCTGTCGCGACACCACTGGAGGCGGGCTGCACGATGTTGGGGCGTGAGCGGAAGACGGCCTAACGGTGTGCGGGACCGTAGCCCAGCTTCATGGAGACGGTTGCGAATGGTCCTCGCCGATACCCCAGGAGCAACAGTGTCCCTAATTTGCTGGGAAGTGGCGGTGCGGTCCCCTACGGCACTGCGTAGGATCCTACGGTCTTGGTGTGCATCCGTGCGTCGCTGCGGTCCGGTCCCAGGTCGACGGGCACATGCACCTTCCGCCGACCACTGGCGACAACATCGATGTACTGTGGAGACCTCACGCCCCACGTGTTGAGCAATTCGGCGGTACGTCCACCCGGCCTCCCACATGCCCACTATACGCCCTCGCTCAAAGTCCGTCAACTGCACATACGGTTCACGTCCACGCTGTCGCGGCATGCTACCAGTGTTAAAGACTGCGATGGAGCTCCGTATGCCACGGCAAACTGGCTGACACTGACGGCGGCGGTGCACAAATGCTGCGCAGCTAGCGCCATTCGACGGCCAACACCGCGGTTCCTGGTGTGTCCGCTGTGCCGTGCGTGTGATCATTGCTTGTACAGCCCTCTCGCAGTGTCCGGAGCAAGTATGGTGGGTCTGACACACCGGTGTCAATGTGTTCTTTTTTCCATTTCCATGAGTGTACATGGCTCATGATTTGTATCTTGAAAGAGTAAAAATGTTAATAGAAATATTTTACTGAATTTGCAGTGTTTCCAGTTTTGGATAATTTTTGACAGTCATTTTAAGTTCTTTTCATGTATTTTAAGATTCTTCCCAGCCCATTTTTTTTGTCACTGGCGCACCACTTTGGCCATATTTGTATAAGTGTGAAGTGTCCATTATACAGAGACAGAGCATCAAAGTTTTATTGGTGAAAAAATTCTGACTAAAAACATAGTTTGGTGACCTATGAACCCTTGTGATGGCCCTTGAACCTTTGCCATGTGGTCATGTCGAAATTACATTTATGCCTCAGATCAGAAATTATGTGCATATTTTACATGCATAAGCACAATAATTTTAACCTCTGGATGTCGGTAACTAATAATAATATCCAAAAAAGTCACAAGGTTCCCTCAAAATACCACTTTAAGGACATATGGCGAAAATTTTGATTGTTTTGTGTAAATAGAAATTATAGAAATGACCATCCTCGCAGTTAGCAATTTTTGCACCCAAAAATCATGGTTTTACAGTTGTATCTTGATAATGGATACAGACTTTCAAAAATAGAAAAATAGCATTTCTAAATGAATGTGTAAAGAATGTGCAGTTAAAATTTGAGCATTTGCTATTGTTATTTATTTAGATAATTGTGGCCCATGGTGCAAAAACAGCAAAAAATCGGTTTTTGCTGTTTTCTGTGTAAGTATGGTAACTTTGAACCTCTGGATCTCGGTAATGGATAAAGACATCAAAAAAAGTTTTGAACATCTCCAAGAATAATGTCTTAAGAGATACAGTAAATATTTCATGGACCTACCATGAATAGAAATTACTGAAGTGGCCATCTCATAATTTGTACTTTTAGTCCCCAAAATCCATAGTTTATTGGGGTTTTCTCAGGAGCCACCCAAGTTTCACCCTAGACCACACCTAATCCATTAGAACCAACCATTTTGCTCAATTTTTCTGGACTGGAGGAAGTATGTAATGTTTAAATTTTGACCCAGTACTGTGGGATAGCTACAGTACGCCCATTCTTCCAATAGGTGTACAAATGGTCACAAGGCCAAGGGCTATCCAAAACACTTGACCTGTGTGACCAATAGAACCTGAGCCATGACCTCTGAAAAACTGCATTTTCACTTGCAGCTTTTTGGAACATGTCAGTACCGTGCACTGGAGTGTATGGACTAATTTCTGTGGCACAGAATTGTGAAAATGAATTTAGATGTTTTTAATCAATGAGTAGTCATTCCATACCCTCATTAAATTTTTATCACTTTCTGAATTATGGGACTTCTAGTTCTACGTGCCACTTTCTAGTGGGTTTTTCACATTTCTTTGGCTGTAGTTCCACTCTCCAAAGTTTTTTTGAAGATTTCAAAATGACTAATGTGTTATAAATCATAAGTGGTGTGCTTTATGTGTAACAAAGTATATAATAACGAACATAATCAGTGTTTGAATGTATAATATGGGTAGATATAAGATCTACTCATGAAGTGGCAGTAGGAGGAAAAACATAAAAGGTGTGGCAACGCCCAAACTTTTGGAGTCAATGGCTTACTCTTCTGGCAGAAGTATTAAAGGGAAAGGATGAAGAATGAAGGAAAAAGATTAGTGATGTTTAAAAAATGGGAAGTGATAAGTCACCTAGAACACTGGGGTCAGGACTAATGGACAGGATGAGAAAGAATGACTGATTTTTGATACCAGAAAACCTAAGGACTTAAAGGTGGAAATAAGATAATAAGCAAGACAGAGATTACTGAAAAAAACACAGTGAAATAATCCATAAGAGCAGAAAGCTAAGTGCGTTTTAGGTGACAGACAGATGGGTGAGGGAGAGGGAGATGATTATTACAAATAAATTGTTGTTTGATCTGTGTGTCCCCCCCCCCCCCCCCCCCCCCTCAGCTGTCTACTTGTATAATTCATTTAGCTTTTGACTCCTATTGACTCTTTCACAATGGTTTTTTCCCAGCAATCTCTGTCTTGCTTATTACTCTACCTTCCACCTTTAAGTTCTCAGGTTTTGAAATGTTGTCAAGTGCAGTACCAACAATTAGTCTTTCTTTCTCATCCCATCTGGTAAATCTCCCCAGACCCAGGATTCTGGGTGACTTTTCCATAACTCTTCCCATTTCCTAAGCTTCACAAGTACTTTTCATTCATTCTTCTTCCCTACTTTCAAACTGTTCTGTGAGAAGACGGAATCACTGGTTCCAAAAGCTCATACATTTTCACATATTTTATTTGTTTTCTCCTGTTGCCCATTGATGATCAGCTTTTTTTATGTATACATATTATAACATTGGTAATAAGGCATTCAGCACAGGAAGTGGCCCCTCCCACCACCCCCCTGCCAGCCACCACCCATACACACACACATACATATCTATAGTTTCTCAACAGTCAGTTATAATTTTTCACTATTACAAAATCGCCACAATCATACATCACTTGGTATTGGGGCAGCCACAGATGTAGTAATCCTTTCTACTATTAAAACAGCAACAGCCACCAGAAACTGATTTATTAATCAGTCAGTCACAACTATTTTCATGCCCATAAAGTTATATTTTCAAGTGAAAGTTAAGGTTTGCCAGGTTTTCACCTGAAGATGTGACTTCATGGTCATGAAACCAGTTGTGATTGAGTGATTAATAAATTTTTTCCGGCAACTGTCACTGTTTTATTAGTACAAACCATCACAATTAGTTTCCTTTGATTTACAATAATGCTTGCATAAGTTATCATATTTCTTTTAAGTGGAAATTCAAATTTAAACATTTCTTTTGGTTATTAATTTCATATTTGATTTTATCTGACTAATATTGGGTTTCAGCACTCAACCACATGGATTCAGCGATTCAATGTAATTTTAACTTCATAAGCAATTTCAGTTTCTTATCAAAGTCACAGTTTATGTAAAATTTTAGAATTTACGTGATTTAATCAATGAAGTGCCTTTTACTTGCACATTTTTATCACACATTATTTATGTCACCAATTACAAAATCTAATTTACAAAATAAACTAAAATTTGTAGATAAGCAATCCAAAGTGCCAATTATCTAGTCAAAACCATATGACAGTGCCAAAATGCTAAAAAAGCGAGCTGTAGTTTCAAGAAATATGTATGTGTTGGATCCTTTCCTTAACCTAGGATCAAACATATTGCATAAGCAAGACAGTTACATTTTAATACTCCGTCTGACAGGTGTTGAGGACACATATAATATTTCACATACAGTTCAAGATTTTGAAGATGATTTTTAATAAATGTTGACTAGTACAAGCATTCCAAGTTCTGTTTCAGTGCATTTTCTTCCTAATTTTATGAAAATATTTGCTAAAAGCACTGTGCTCCGCATTTCACTCTGATGGTTCCATTAATAAAGTATGTAGTTCCATCAGTATCTCATTAGGTAAAAAAGTTAACAAATTAGCAGTATGGTAAACTGCTTGTTGAAAACATCAGTCTGATGTCTTGAACTGTTTTTGAAACATCTCTGGTACTCATGTTACGTGGGACATCCTGTTTATTTTTACTTCCCTTTAACGACTATTTTCGGAAACTCAGGTACATATTATGTAAAATGCAAGAACAAGTTTTACTTCATCAGAAGTAAGCATTAACAGCTATTTTTTGATTGCAGAAAGAGAGTTTCTAAGAATCTAATAATGTTTTTCAATAACTCTTTTGACAGTGGCTGTGTTACTAGCCTAAAGATTTCACCAAATCTACGCAAGAGAATGAAACCACCAAAGAAAGGACCACAGATTGAGCCAAGAGAACTTGAAATAATGAAACTGGATAAACTGCTGTCATTTGTACGGGAGCCTGACAAATTAGTGCCACCACCAGATGTTCCAGATATAGACTATTAAAGGAAAGCATGCTAAAATTCCATTCAATTAATGATGAAAAAAGAAATTGTGACAAAAACAAAGTACTCTACCTATAATATTTCTTTCTAAGGCATATGTGTGTACTGTGATTATTTTACTTAAGTAATTCAGGCGCAACAGAAAATTGAAAGATGCATGTAGTTGATAGTTGCCTATTATTGCGAGATTCCAACTTCATCCATGTTTCTACTTGTCTTGCAGATAAGTATAGCTTGTTTTCATGTATCCACTTGACTACTTTACAACTAATAATTTGGGGCATCAAAGATGTCTACTGCACTAGTGAAAATATGTGTGCCTGTGTGCATGACATGGATAAGTTCACTCTTGCAACATTTACTTTCTTTTTTCGTCACTCACTAAAATCTGCAAAAATATTATTGGTGGGAGAAAGGGTGTGTAAGAGAATATTTAGCCATTGTCTCTTATTGTTTCATCACTTGTATACTAAAATCATCTTTTTCAGGGCAGATTAAAAATGTGAGTTCTACTGAGACCTGTGACAGTACCACTTCCTTTTGCATAAAGCATTCAGTGCAACTCAGTACCTAAGTGCACTTTAAAAAATGAGTCTGGCATTCAACCAACCACTACTTTCTTTAGTTTTTGCATCAAAATTTACCCAAAATGGAAAGTGAATCAAGTGGACAGAAAACATTATGACATTTTTAAACAGGGAGATTCATGCAAAAATAACTGGATTAGCAACCAGACAAAAAGGTGATTGTTGTTCATTTTCCTTTGTCCTGCATCAGTGAAGGTTCAGTACGGTTATAAACATATTTGGCATGGTTAACATAATGGATGGCCAGATATCCTTCCTGTCACCACCCAGTTACTCACTGGGATGGAATGTGTGCACCACAACTGTCTGTGTGTAGTGTTATTGATGTAAAGGTGAGCAAAAGTTTTCTGAGTGTTTGCAAATCATGTAACTGATGTGGGACTTGGGTACCAGCTTGGTTTTCATCTAGTGGGATGTGGGAAACCACGTGAATACCACATCCAGGCTGGGTGGCACACTGACCCTCATTATTAATTCATTAGGTGGATTCATTCTGCAGCTGCACACCTTCCATCCCGGAGGCTATGCTTCAACACACACAGTTATCTGGGAGGGTCAGACAACAGAAAGTGTATGACTGAAAGTAAGCTGCTACACTCCTTAATTAAAAATATTTTTTTTTCCATTTCACCTTGTGTGGAATGTTCTGGATAACCAGAGATACAATTAGGTTGTATGGGGACAGTTGCATTTTAATTTACAGTGGAACCTTGCATGGTAAACATAATTCATTCCAGAAACTTACTCATAGTGTGAAACACTCTTTAAGTGAAACAATTTATCCCATATAAATTAATACATTCTCATTGACTACAGGCTCCACAGGTACTGACTCAAATGCCTCAGAGCCAAATTCAACAATGCACTCCAGCCAAAGCTTCTTCCAAGCAGAAGTGAGAGTTCTCTTGGTAACCCCTTCACACACCTCTTCAATCATCTTGACATAGGCAACACGCTGTGGATGCTGGTTCTTCCCTTAAACTTCTCAAACCATCTACGGCTTCCCTAAAACACTTCTTTGACTGCTGATGATCCTGGCGTCTTCTTAATAAGGTCGGAAAAATCATTCTCACCTTCTCATAAATGATGTTCTCGTTAATAGTGTCATTTTGCAATTGATTTTCATTTATCCATATAAGTAGCAATCTTCTGACACCATCCAGAATATGGAACCATTGTTTAGACACTCTTGTCACTCCCTGTGAAGCATCTGTTACCTTAATCTTGTCCTTGTTCTTGAGGATAGTGCAAATAACTGACATAGACCGATTGTATGTGCATGCTAAATCAGCAGCACTCACACCATGTTCATGTTTTTCAGTTATTTTATGTTTCATTTCTAAGGTCATTTTCTTTCTCTTATGGTCATCTTCTTGGGGACATTTCTATGAAGGTTATTAAAATTTGCATTAAAAAAAAAAAAAAAAAAAACAACTGTGTGAACGCGAGTTGAAAACAATGTGTGATAACAGCCTGCATTAAGATGGTAGCAGAAAGAGCACTAAACCCAGACTGCAGTACATACTAAAGACATTGTTCATATGTCATGCTGACAATGAAAGGTGTTCATATTGTTGATTGCATGCAAACAGCTGGTGAAGTCACACTAAATTGTCATCACTTGTTATGCAAAACATCGTTTGTTAAGTCAGTGATTATTTTTACAATTTGATTTGCTTGTTATGTGAATTGTGCATTATGGGAGATGCTCATTAAGCAAGGTTCCACTGTATTTTTGAGAAAAAAGTGTAAATCAGATGGTAGCTAAAAAGTCGCACACCTGATTCACAGCAAACAGTTTAGGCTTTAATATCGAAAAGACTCATATCTCAGATAAGTATAAATGAACTGCTACCAATAGATCATCCACTAACTGAAACACTGTCCAGCTGAACAAGTCAGGGTTGAGTCAACATGTGTTGTTGTTGTGATCTTCAACCCAAAGACAGGTTTCATGGTAGCCTGCCCTAAGCACCTTTTTCATCATTGCCTTAACTACTGCAACCTACCTGCACCTGAACCTGTTTATTTCATTCAAGCCTTGGTCTCCATCTACACTTTTTACCCTCCCACACTTTGCTCCATTACCAAATAAACTATTCCTTGATGCCTAAAGGTGTGTTTACATCTGTGCACCTTGTGGCTGGTTTCTGTGTGACTGTAGCTTGTCCAACGTGGAAGTAGAAGTGCCCAGTGTGAACAAAAGTGTGAATGAAAATGCTCGCATGCACATTGCTGAGGAAGATGCATGTGGTGCCCCTACTTGTGTGTAGGGCAAGCATAGTCACAAAGTGAGTAGGCACAAGGTGCACAGATGTAAATGAGTGTTAAGGATGTGTCCTCTCAACCTAGTCCTTCTTGTAGTGAATTTGTGCCATGAAGCTCTTTTTTCTCAGTTATATTCAGTACCTCTTATAATGTAACATATCACCTTGGTTAAGCAATGTGTTGCATAGCATTTATAAACTGATGAATGATTATCACAACCATAAAAGTTTTATGTAAGTCATGAGTGTGCTGTTCAGAAGTTTGTTTTCTTTCTGTGCATATAATCTGTAAGAGACCTTTTCATCTTCCAGCAAAGGAGAAGTTGCAGGACGGGACAAAGTCTACATCAGTTAAGACATACACAGTTATTCTGACTTTGCAGTTCAAACATAGAAAGTCAGACTTATTAATTAATTGTGACCAAACATTTATTCAAGAATATAGTACATCACATAACATAATGTATGAAACACTTCATCTTGGTGAGGCAGAGCAGAACCAGAAGAAAGACTATAAGAATTTGATGAGAAGTGGAAATTAATTGTTTTTATCAGAAAAATTCTCAATAAACAGATAGCTATTGTCATTAGCAATGGAGGTCAACAGCCATGATTATGCAGCAGTGCAAAAGCAACTGATAGCACAGCAACTTTGAGATTTGAATAGTCAAAGAACAATCATTAAATCTACATCAAAGAAAAAATTAATTAGTCCAAGAGTCAGAAGATCTTCATTCATAACATCAGAGGGCTTCAATTGTATCATGAGTCCCATGATGACTTCACAGCTTCTGTCACAGACCACATCTGTGGCTCAACAACTGACAGCAACTGCTTCAGCTGTGTCAGCATCACACACTGATGAGTGCTGCAAGAAATTCAGTGATCTGTTTCAGTCCCTGCTGAAGTATCTTTGAGTTTGATTGTAGTGATTGTGTTTTGACAAACAAAGTTTGTGGACATAGTACCATGTCATGGCGGACACTGTTACAATATAAGCTAAGTTTGACTATATATGTATTACTGCGTTTGTTACATGTCCATGATTATGAGAGGCAGGAAGACAAATGGAGACAAATGAGAGTGGTTTAAACTTGTTAGTGTGGAGTTAAGTCCTGATACAAAGGAATAAAATGCAGATCTGAAAGTGAGTTAACTACTACACTCCTGGAAATTGAAATAAGAACACCGTGAATTCATTGTCCCAGGAAGGGGAAACTTTATTGACACATTCCTGGGGTCAGATACATCACATGATCACACTGACAGAACCACAGGCACATAGACACAGGCAACAGAGCATGCACAATGTCGGCACTAGTACAGTGTATATCCACCTTTCGCAGCAATGCAGGCTGCTATTCTCCCATGGAGACGATCGTAGAGATGCTGGATGTAGTCCTGTGGAACGGCTTGCCATGCCATTTCCACCTGGCGCCTCAGTTGGACCAGCGTTCGTGCTGGACGTGCAGACCGCGTGAGACGACGCTTCATCCAGTCCCAAACATGCTCAATGAGGGACAGATCCGGAGATCTTGCTGGCCAGGGTAGTTGACTTACACCTTCTAGAGCACGCTGGGTGGCACGGGATACATGCGGACGTGCATTGTCCTGTTGGAACAGCAAGTTCCCTTGCCGGTCTAGGAATGGTAGAACGATAGGTTCGATGACGGTTTGGATGTACCGTGCACTATTCAGTGTCCCCTCGACGATCACCAGTGGTGTACGGCCAGTGTAGGAGATCGCTCCCCACACCATGATGCCGGGTGTTGGCCCTGTGTGCCTCGGTCGTATGCAGTCCTGATTGTGGCGCTCACCTGCACGGCGCCAAACACGCATACGACCATCATTGGCACCAAGGCAGAAGTGACTCTTATTGCTGAAGACGACACGTCTCCATTCGTCCCTCCATTCACGCCTGTAGCGACACCACTGGAGGCGGGCTGCACGATGTTGGGGCGTGAGCGGAAGACGGCCTAACGGTGTGCGGGACTGTAGCCCAGCTTCATGGAGATGGTTGCGAATGGTCCTCGCCGATACCCCAGGAGCAACAGTGTCCCTAATTTGCTGGGAAGTGGCGGTGCGGTCCCCTATGGCACTGCGTAGGATCCTACGGTCTTGGCGTGCATCCGTGCGTCGCTGCGGTCCGGTCCCAGGTCGACGGGCACGGGCACGTGCACCTTCCGCCGACCACTGGCGACAACATCGATGTACTGTGGAGACCTCACGCCCCACGTGTTGAGCAATTCGGCGGTACGTCCACCCGGCCTCCCGCATGCCCACTATACGCCCTCGCTCAAAAGTCCGTCAACTGCACATACGGTTCACGTCCACGCTGTCGCGGCATGCTACCAGTGTTAAAGACTGCGGTGGAGCTCCGTATGCCACGGCAAACTGGCTGACACTGATTGCGGCGGTGCACAAATGCTGCGCAGCTAGCGCCATTCGACGGCCAACACCGCGGTTCCTGGTGTGTCCGCTGTGCCGTGCGTGTGATCATTGCTTGTACAGCCCTCTCGCAGTGTCCGGAGCAAGTATGGTGGGTCTGACACAGCGGTGTCAATGTGTTCTTTTTTCCATTTCCAGGAGTGTAGTATGAAAACTCAAGGTATGAACTTGCAGCTGCAACAAGATTAGAAATTAGAATTAAAAAAGGAAACACAAACAATCAATACCAAGTTTGAGTGACACATCAAAGAGTCACATAAGATGAAGCAGGAAATACACAATAAAATGTTTCAGTCATAAACAATATTTTCCACTTTAACAGAGGGGTTAAATGCTGAGGTAACTAAACAGAGTTATTTAATCCATAATGTAGTGAGTGAGCAATTTATAAATGTGGACAAGGACTTGAAGCAATCAAAAGTTTAGTACACAAACAAATAACAGACATACTAGCAAGGTTACAAGTGTCGAAAGAAAGCAAAGTTTTTTGATGTGTCTGCTATTTCAGGCTCTATTTTTGCTAGTTCAGAGGAGGAGGTAAGTGATAATCAAACATACAGTACAAGAAAATATTGAATCACACATTGACACTTCACTCTATCTTAGAGACAAATGAAATAGAGAGCAAAAACTCTGGGATGAATTATCCAAAACTAAGGAGTTAAAAAAAAAAAATCTTTGGAAACGATGGAATATCTGTAGAACTGACAGTAGAAATGCATCTTGGGAGTGGCAAACAGTTCAAGCCAGATGGGGAGGTACACCCTACATACATCTTAAGAATATTTACTAAATCTTTACCAAAGTTATGAGATGATTCAAAGAGGATAGGTTTTGCACTAATTAATTTAGAAGGGGACATGTCTGGTTTAAATTTAAAAAGAAGTACTGATCACCCAGTACTCAAGAATAATTTGTGCTTGAGTTATTTGACCCAGGGTATTATAATAATAGTTGGGGAGCTCGTAAGAAATATGCTGAGTGAAACTTGACAAGGGATAAATACATGGACAATCCAATAGAGGAGAGTCACTCAGTTAAAGTATTAGTACATAGATTACCTTATAATGTAAGGAAAGGTATTTGGTATCAAGGTTAATAGTTAATGACCTGTTAATGATTGTTGAAGATCTGCATACATTAACTAAAGAATATGTGGATTATACACCAAGTGGCAACCGTCAATCAGATAATGACCCTAAAGAAAAACTGAAAGTAATTATTGCAAAATAAAGAAGAACAATAATGACAGACAAAAAAAAAATCCAGTGAGTAACCAGTCCTTCACATTTCCCACAAATAATATAGATAATGCAGGTATTTGTACACCAACAGACCATTTGGTCATGAGCCAAATTGTTGGTAAACAATGAACCTTCGGGAGCCAGGGCCAGGAGGAAGAATATCAAGAGGAAGAGGAACAAACCTATTATAAAGGGAAAAAGTTTTGATAGGGAAGTAGACATTCATTTAGTTTCAGGGACTGAGGTACCTTTAATAAGACAAGAGTTAATGTTAAATATACATCACGAATGTAACTGTCCAACACTCCCAGTAAATGGACTTTATGTGGTTGCAATAGCAACTAGTAAAGGGAGACTTTTAAAGGAAGAAACTCAGTTACCAATAACCATTAGAAATTTCCATTTTCAGCAGACTTTGCTGATTGTACATAATTTTAATGTGCAGGTACTACTTGGTTTAGACTGCCTGTTTGAAAATAAAGTCTCGCTCAATTTTAATAAAATAAAGTTATATGGCAACAGATTAATTAAATGTATTTATTGAGGATCTTTTAAAAATAAGTCTGTAGATTTTAAGCAAAAATTACAAATGATGAAGTATGTTAACTTAGTAGTTACAGCCAATATACCATATATTCATGCCCAGAAGTTGAGGGTCATTTTCCTTTCATAGGATATGATGTGGAGTTTTTCTTTTCTACACCAAGTAGAACCTTGAGCTTTCATTAAGCTGTAATTCTACTCTCTGCCTTGCATACCACTTTAACATTGGATGCACACATATGTTTTGAGCATTGTCAGACAATAGCAGAAAGTGTCTATTGTGGAATTTTTTTTTAAGTTATTGTTTGACTTTGGAGATCATTCTTCTAAACTCCACAATAAAGTGTGTAATGGTTTGTGGTGTAAAGCAACGTGGTTCAACATCAAATTCCTCAACAAGATGCCGGTATTATTATTGTTTGGCATGCAGAAGCAACAAACAATAATGTGGCTTCAGGGAAGTATGGAGCCACAGAAGCCAATGTTCAGAGGAGCAAAAGGTCAAAGGATGTCTGAAATATGTGAAGTTGACTAGGAAAGCTTCCACTGGCTCACAGAGTGGATATTTCACAAATATTGAAATGGAAGTAGTGACATTTGTGCACAAGAAACTTAAAGAAGGAATGGCAGTTTCTCATGAATTGTCACAGAAATACAGTGTTCAATTTAAAGACAGCTCTGTAGGATAACAATGATGAGGCAATGCAATGGACTTGTGCTGTGACATCGAACATCCCTTGCTCAGAGTCTTTGAGCATTGTGTGTGGAGCAGTTGGTCATGTGTTAGTGACATGTTACAAGACTGAGAAATGAATATGCTTACCTCTTGGGGAAAATCAGAAATGCTGACAAGACTCCTATTAACTTTGACATGCCATCCAGTAGCAATGAGAAATCACAGGTCATCCTGGAGTTGTATGTGCTTGCTGAAGGAACACAGATGTGACCCTACGTTATCCTTAATTGCAAAACTATGCCAAAGGGAAAGCTGCTGCCTAGTGTCATATTTCATTGCTACAGAAAAGGATGGATGTCCAATGAGCTGATTCTAGAAAGGATCCATACAGTCCGAAGCAGGAGGCCATATGCTCTTCTAAAGAATCTTGGGATGTTGATCCATGTTGCTTTCAGTGGGACTCTGACACCAGCAGTGAAGGCAAAACTCCTGAAATTAAACACAGATCTTGTCATCGTTCCAGAAGTCATGACTTTAAAACCACAAGTGTTAGATGTGGTGATGAATAAGCCATTTGAGGATCAACTGAAGCAGCTGTACAGCAGATGGTGACTTCAAGGTGGTCAAGCCCTACCCCCCTTTGGGAAGTTGATGAAGCCATCAGTATCTCTTACTGCAGAATGGATCCAGACTGCTCAGACACACATGACCATTGCAGCAATTGTGAGTGGCTTTAAGAAGTGCTGTGCAACAAACACATTAGATGGGAGTGAAGATGATCTGCTATGAGAAGAAATGCAAGATAACCATGACAGTGGCAGTGGCACTGCAGATTCTGTGGACTATTCCAGTGAGGAGGACTAATAGGCCTCTGTATGTGACAAAGGGGGTCTTTATCTGATATTATTTTCTGTGTTCTGGCACTTGTGTTGCCTCCTTCAGTTACCCATGATGAAATGTACATCTGTAAGTATACAAAATAAACCCAATATATTTGTTTTGTAAATAAAAGCCACCCTTTCTTGCTACACTGTACTTTATTTCTGCGAGATGTGTTTCACCTTTTTCACTTTAAGGCCTTGTCAGTGGGATCTAGAATGATAAAGTTTTGTTTTGCTATGTGTTATTTGTAGATTATAAAACAGTTCACATCTCATTTTTTATGTCAAGAAGTGATTACTTAGAGTTCTACGTGTTTTTGGTTGGTATCTGTGTTTCCTCACAGCCGTCAAATGCTGGATGTTACTTGACAGATCTGTTTACGAAACATAAGCATTATTTTTATGTCCTGAGGTTTCTTCTTCCCACTTTTCATCTTGTTTGCTCTTATTGTTGTGATGCTCTATCAGTATTCTGTCACTAGTTATAAATATTTGATAGAAAACCATGATTTCAAGATGTGAGTTCATTATGAGTCTCATCGTGTTTGCTTTGTATATGTATGTGTTTCCAACCTAATGAGGTATACGCTGTTTTTATGTTTATATCTGCGTGTGTGTCTGTCTGTGTGTGTGTGTGTGTGTGTGTGTGTGTCTTGTGCCACTCATCAAAGAAAACTACCAAAAAGGACTTGACATAATAATGCAGATAGCCCAAAACAATGGTTACAGCAGTAACGTATTCGCAAAGCTAAACAACAAAATTACAAAAGTATAATAAAAGCACAAAGCACAAAACCCTTGACAACATTGCAGCAGAACCAAACCCAATCACAAACACTCAGTACCATAACAACTACACAGAATAATCAAGACAATATAAGGGAGAACAGAAGATGGTACACAATGACATAAAAATTCAAACTCTCACATAAAATCACCAAGTTTCAGAAGGCAAGGAATAAACACAGCATACACAACAGACAATTCTATCCAAACATGCACTCCAAAACTGACAAAAAACAGAGGCATATACCAGAAATCGATGTAGGCTGCAGTAGGTACTGGGAGATGAAGAAGCTTGCACAGGATAGAGTAGCATGGAGAGCTGCATCAAACCAGTCTCAGGACTGAAGACCACAACAACAACAATACCAGAAATCAGGTGTATCTCAATTACAGTGCAACACTTGTGATGGCAGAGACATAGGACAAACAGGCAGAACATTTGATGTCAGATACAAAGGACACATGAGAGCCTGGAAGTATGGGGTAAACCACTCCACATTTGCAGAGCACCTAAGAGAATGCAATAACAAACCAACAACTAAAGAAGGAGACATCCTAACCCTGCAAGAAAATTACCATGTAACAGAAAATCAAAGCTGAAAAGAAAACCCCACTGAATGATCAAGTACACATGCCAAACAATTCATTGTCTATACTAATAGATTGTAATAATAAAACCACTCAACCCCTTTCCACACACTTGTCCATGAACCACTCCACAAAACATTTAAACCAAAACTCAAATCCACTGAACACCAAAACATTCAGTCATTCTCTGACAGTGGTTACATTCATACGCAACATTCTACAATTCAACACTGAATGACCACCAGCAAAATCACCCTACATAAAAAAGAAAGGAAGAATAAAAGAAATCCATGCATATATACTCTCTCTCACTCACACACATTAACACACATGCACCCACAAACATGTAAACAAACCAAACAGGGTGAGACAAACAGTGAACTTTCAGTATCTGCAACTTAAATCGCAGTTTTCAATGAAATATTTGTAACTAGTGACAGGAGACTGATAGCGCTTCACAACAATAAGAGCAAATAAGATGATAAGTGGGAAAAATAAAGTTCACAACATAAAAATATTCTTGTAGGAATTGCATAACAAATATGATGTTCATGATGTGTAATGACTGTCGATGTTACTGATTCACATACACAATATTTATTTATACACATTGTATGGACAGATACAACTTAAACACTTGGCATCTCAGAACACACTGCTCAAGTCTCAGAGATACTGTTTTTGCAGCGATTTTCTTGGGGACAGTAGTCCATAGAGCTTGTGTCCCCAACGGGCTCTCTCCCCCAAAAGCATGGAGTTTGTGTTGCAGTGTGGTGCAGGTCATCTCTAGAGATGCTGTTTAGCTCATACTTGGCCAGATGTCTTGGTTGGTGCAGCAGTTTGCCTGTTTGTGACATTGGTTCTGGCTGAGTAGGTGGTACTGTAGGTGCCGTCAGTAGGTCGTCCGACAGTGGTTGTACGTGATCCTGTGAAGGAGGTGTAGACCAATCCTGCATTCAGTTTTTGGTGTTATGGTCTGGGGCTGACACACGTAGGATACTGCCCATGGATAGCATAGATAACAGTGCACCCAGAATTCCAAACCCCTCACCTGGTTCAGATTCATCTATGACACCTTCATAAATAGACCAAGGGTGAGGACACCTTATCCACATTCCATCAGAACTTCACTGCCTTCTCCCCAGTTTCCTTCACCTGGTCCTAATCCACCCAGCAAGCCATCCTCATCAACATTGACCTCCACCTCAGAGATAGCTACATCAGTACTTCTGCCCAATCAAACCTACCAACCACCTGCAATACCTCCAATTTGACAACTGCTACCCATTCCATACCAAGAAGTCCCATCCATACAGCCTAGTCACTCATGACTGTCACATCTGTAGTGACGAGTGGTCCCTCCCAAAATATACCAAGGGTCTCACTGAGGTCTTCATAGACTGTAAGTATCCTCCAAACCTTGTACAAAAAAAAGTATCCTCTGCTTTATCTGCCCAATCACCCACCACTTCCCAAAGTCACACCATCCGGCCGCAGAGGAGCAATCCCCTTGTGACTTTGTATCACCCAAGACTCAAGCAACTGAATCACATTCTCCACTAGCATTTCAACTATGTCTCATCATGCCCTGAAATGAAGAATGTTCTACCCACTACCCTTCCCAACCATCCCACAGGGGTATTCTGCCACTCACCAAATCTACACAATATCCTCATCCATACCCACCCACACATCTCCTGCTTCCAACACCTTCCCTCATGGCCCTTATCCCTATAATAGGCCTAGATGCAAGACCTGCCCCATACAACCTCCCACCACAACTTACTCCAGTCTAGCCACAAGCATCACTTATCCCATCAAAGGCTGGGATATCTGTGAAAAACCTGTATCCAAGAAACAGCTGCACCACCCAGTTGCTGAGCATGCTGCCCAATACAATGTTCTTCATTTCAGTGACTGCTTCACGGCCCATACTATCTGGATCCTTTCCACCAACACCAGCTATTCTGAATTGCACAAGTGGGAACTCCATCTGCAATATATCCTACGTTCCCATAGCTGTCCTGACCTCAAACTTTGTTAGTCTTTGTCCTTACCAAATGGTTCACATGGCTAGCACTATGGGACTTAACTTCTGAGGTCATCAGTCCCCTAGAACTTAGAACTACTTAAACCCAACTAACCTGCAACCATAGCAGTCACGCGGTTCCAGACTGTAGCGCCTAGAACCGCTCGGCCACTCCGGCCGGCTTTGTCCTTACCCTCTAGCCCCTTCCCTGTTCCCATTCCAGCACCACACAGTCCTCTATTCCACCAATGCACCCATTGTCTTTTTACCTCTCTTTTTTTCTGCTAATCTGCCCCCTCCCCCCCCCCCCTCCCCTCACCATTTGTCTAACCTCCTGACTGCATCTAGCTGCCCTACCCTCTCAGCACTTTACCATCCCCCACCCCTACCTTGCTATCGCCCCCTTCCCCCTCTCACCCCTGGCCTCTTTCTCTCTTTCTTACCCCCACCACACAGTTGCATCTCCTATGATGTGCAGCTGCTCACAGTGTGGCCTCAACAGCCAGACACAGCAGTCATGTGTGTGTGAGATTGGTTTGTTTGAGTGTGCATCTGTATGTTCTGTATCTGAAGAAGGCCTTGTTGGCCGAAAGCTCTTTTTGTTACAGCCTTTTTGTTGTGCCTATCTGCAACTCAGCATCTCCAAAAGATGGAATAGTTTTGCTATGGCTGGCTTTCCCAAGGATATAAATAGTTCTGATGGAATGTTGTCTATTCTGGAGGACTTGTTTTGCCTTTGGTCTTTCAGTGCTCTTTCAAATTCTTCTTGTGATATGTGATTTATTCATCTCATTACGTACAATTTTCAAATAATTTTTTTAAGAGAAATAAAAAAGTTTACATTGTATTTTACATTTCTAAGTTACAGCAAGCAACACAAGTACATAAAATAATACATGTAATACAATCCCTGAGTTCAGATTGTGTAGCTGTCCTCAATGAATTCTTTGACAGAATAGTAACACTTTTCCACCAGAAGAGTAAAGAGAAATCTTTTCAGTGAACCAAGCTCCATCTTAAATCTATTACTGCCTTTTATTTTATTGAAAATTTTTAACCCCATATACTCTGGCATTTGGGCATAAAGTTTTAAATGATGTATTGGATGTTTTAAATTATCTCTGTGGCGAGTGCTGTAGTTGTGGTCAAAACGGAAAGTGTCAAGTGTATGTTGATTTTTATGTAAGAACACCACAACCTCATATATGTAAAGTGAGGGGACAGATAGAATTTTTAAATTTTTTAACAGTGGTTGACAGGATTCCTGTTTTTTTGCAACACACATTTCTAATTACTTTCTTTTGTAATACTAGGAGCCTAGTGACATTTGCTGAATTTCCCGAGAAGATTATGCCATAATGAATAACTGACTCAAAATAGCAGTGATAAATTATCTTTCTGGTATCCATGTTTGTGGCACCACTTGATAAAATACACATTGCAAATGCCAAGCTGTTCAGTTTATTTGCTAAGCAATCTATGTCTACCTTCCAATTAAATTTTTATCAAGATTTAGGCCTAAAAACTTCACGTGGCTTGCTCTGTGATATCCTGATCATTGCAAGTTATCTTTATTTCAGTCCTTTCTACCGATTTAGCTTCAAATTGTATCATTTTGGTTTTAGTTACATATAGTTTTAGTCCGTTTTGATGGAACCAAGATTCAAGTTTTTCTCAAGCATTTTTGGCTTTTTCAATTATAACTGATGTATCATCAGCAAATAAGACTGAATAAACATCAAATGCAAGTGGCAGGTCATTTACGTAAAAAAGAAACAGATAGGGAGCCAACATCGAACCTTGTGGGACTCCTTAGGGAAGTGTTTTCCAGTCTGAGGAATAATTGTTTCCATTTGAAGTTAAAACTACTCTTTGTCTCCTATCTGACAGATAAGAGCTAAACCATATTAAAGCAGTGTCCCTGATTCAATACATCTGTAATTTGTGGAGGAGTAATGCATGGTTCACTGAATCGAAAGCTTTAGCTAGATCACAGAATATTCCTGTGACCTTTCTGCCTTTATCTAGCATGGATCATATTTTTTGGATAAAATCATTTATAGCATTCACAGTGCTTTTACCTGGTTGGAATCCAAAGTGGTTTTTAAAAATTATATCATTTACAGTAAGAAATTTATTAACTTGTTTTGCTGCAATCTTTTCAAACACTTTAGAGAAGACTGGCAAAAGAGAGATAGGGCAGTAATTCCCCATATCTTCTGTCAATCCTTTTTTGAATAGAGGTTTGATCTCAGCATGTTTCAATACATTTGGAAAACATCGTTGTTCAAAGATTGATTTATAATAATTGACAGTGGTTGAGAAATAATATCGTACACACATTTGATTACAGATGTGGTTATTTCATCCCACCCATGTGAGGTTTTGTTTTTTTAGAGGCAATATTTCCTTTTCCACATCCGTTTGGGTCATTTTTTCAAATTGTTTAAAAGATGTGTTCTGGCCATTTTCCAAATTTGTGATGCCTTGATAGAATGTCATATCCACATCTGATCTTACTACATTTAGGACGAATTCACTGAAACATCTAAAGAGGGTTTACTATAATTTCATTTTCATGTCTAATTTTCAAAATCTCATGAATTTTTACTCTGGCTAGTTCATACTGAACAACTGACCACACTGCTTTTCTCTTATTTTTGTGTTCTCCTACGAATTTATTTTTTGCCATTTTTTTTAGCTGCCACTACAACTTTCCTAGATACAGCTTTATACTGTTTAACATAAGTAACAAAATCTGGATTTCTGTTTGATTTTAACTCATTGTGGAGCTCTTCCTTTGTGGCACTAGAAATTTTTATTCCTGTTGTAGTCCATTTGGGTTTACCATTTACTTTCTTTTGCTTATATCAACAAGGAAATGATTCAGTAAATACCTCTAAGAAACAATTTAAGAATTTGTCATAGTTTATTGAGCTTGAACTATTGTGGTCTACAGGCCAGTTTATTATACTTAATTTACTGTGGAATAAACCCATTTTACTTTTACTGAGATCCCTTTTTATATATACTTCTGGAGGCTTTAGGTTATTTACTTTTGGGAGCTCAATAAACAAAGCTGAGTGATCTGAAATACTCAAGTCTAAGCAGTATCTGTGCTTATTTCCATTGTCAAATTTGTAGTTGGTAATAATATTATCAATGCAGGTCACTGATCTGCTGTTTTCCCTAGTGCCTTCAGAAAGTTTAGCTTGAAACCAGATTTCTGAATTAAGTCACAAAATTTTGTGGAATCACTGCTGTCAACTAAGACATTTAAGTTGAAGTCTGCTGCTATAACAACTTTTGTCTTATTTCCTTTCTGGTTTTTCTAGGAGGCATTTGAATTTGGCTAAGAAGACTTATTGTTACCGCACATCTGGGAATTCCGTAGATTGCTATAACCAGTGTGTTCAGATCACTTAGTTCTACAGAGCAACTTTTAAACAGGCTCTCTTCATTTAAATAATTAAAACTGTCTCTTACTTTATAACTTACAGAAGAATTTACAAGAATGCAGGGGCCTCCATGAGATTTGCTTATTCTACAAAAGCTAGTAGCTACCTTAAAATTATTAATACTATTTAATACTTTTATACAATCTTCTGTCAGGCAGTGTTCATTTGGGCAGATAATTTTAATATTTACAGATTCTGAAAGCAGAATTTTTAGTTTGTCAATTTTTGAGTATTTACGATTTGATAGTTCTGCCCCTCAGCCATTTATATTCCAGTGCATCAATAGATCATTTTTGGTTTTGGTTATTTTACACGCATCCTTTGTTGGGTACCTAAACTTTTTATTTTCAGTTTGAGTCTTTTCTTTGTCACCCCTATTAGAATGAATTAGTTTTTCTTGCTTCTTAGGATTTTACACACGCCTATGAACATTTTACTAAGGTTCACAGAACCTAATCTATTCAAGTGTACGCAGTCTTTTCCCAGACACTTATTGTTTAAGAATTTGTTTGGGTCAATGAATACTGCACCAAATCTGTTGTACTGTTCCCTGATGCCGGTATTCATCCTGTTGATGTAAGTATCACTTACCGATCTTCGGTGAATAATTCTACTAATTACCAGCCTGGACGTTGGGTATACAGTTTTTGCCAATCTAATCAGATTCCATGTTTCATTCTTGCAGTATCACATCTCCTATCCCATTTTCATCTGTTGTATCCTGTTCTCTTTCTATAAATATGCCTTCAAGTACATTTCCCTTGTACAGCCCCCTTATGTATTTCTTCCACCTTTCGGCCTTTCCTTTTTTGCTTAGTACTGGTTTCCCATCTGAGCTCTTGAGATTCATACAGCTGCTGTTCATTTCTCCAGATGTATCTTTAATTTTCATATAGGCAATATCTGTATCTCCTATAGTTATATATTTCATTTTCATTTCTTCATATGTACCGGGTGATCAAAAAGTCAGTATAAATTTGAAAACTGAATAAATCACGGAATAATGTAGATAGAGAGGTACAAATTGACACACATACTTGGAATGTCATGGGGTTTTATTAGAACCAAAAAATACAAAAGTTCAAAAAATTTCTGACAGATGGCGCTTCATCTGATCAGAATAGCAATAATTAGGATAACAAAATAAGACAAAGCAAAGATGATGTTCTTTACAGGAAATGCTCAATATGTCCACCATCATTCCTAAACAATAGCTGTAGTCGAGGAATAATGTTGTGAACAGCACTGTAAGGCATGTCCGGAGTTATGATGAGACATTGGCGTTGGATGTTGTCTTTCAGCATCCCTAGAGATGTTGGTCGATCACGATACGCTTGCGGCTTCAGGTAACCCCAAAGCCAATAATCGCACGGACTGAGGTCTGGGGACCTGGGAGGCCAAGCATGATGAAAGTGGTGGCTGAGCACACGATCATCACCAAACGACGCGCGCAAGAGATCTTTCACGCGTCTAGCAATATGGGGCGGAGCGCTATCCTGCATAAACATCGTACGTTCCAGCAGGTGTTTATCAGCCGAGCTGGGGACGACGCGATTCTGTAACATATCGGCGTACCTCTCACCCGTCACGGTAGCAGTTACAAAACCAGAATCACGCATTTCCTCGAAGAAAAAAGGCCCGATAACGGTAGATGTGGTAAATCCAACCCATACCGTGACTTTCTCATTGTGCAATGGAGTTTCCACAACAGTTCTAGGATTTTTGGTAGCCCAAATTCTGCAGCTGTGGGCGTTGACAGACCCTCGGAGCATGAAATGAGCTTCGTCAGTCCACAACACGTTACTCAACCAATCGTCATCTTCCGCCATCTTTTGAAACGCCCACACCACAAATGCCCTCCACTTCACTAAATCACCAGGTAACAGTTCATGATGCCGATGGGTTTTGTACAGTTAGCATTGGAGAGTACGCCTAAGTGCCAACCAAACAGTAGTGTATGGAATGCCGGTGCGACGTGCGACTGCACGAGGCCGACTTCCCTGTGCATAGGCGAACCTGCTACAGTCTCCATTTCTTCCTGAACTGTCTCAGCAGCATTATGCCTTGTGCTCGGTCAGCCACTAAGGGGTCTATCGTCTACACAACCTGTGGCTTCGAACTTCGAAATCATTCTTGCCACAGCTGCATTTGTCAATGGACTTTTAGCCATTCAAATCCCCTTCCTATGGCGATAGGATCGTAATGCTGAACTAGCACATTCCCCTATTCTGATAATACAGCTTCACTAAAAGCACCTTTTCAGGTTAACGTCAACGTGCTGCGACTGCTGGCGCATCTGATTCTCTCTCTCATTACAGCTCCTTTTATATATGATTGTCATGCGCAGTCACTGACGTTTTGCTGTCCAGCACCATCTGTTGAACATTTTGTGAACTTTTTTTTTTGTTCTAATAAAGCCCCCTGTCATACCAAGCACGTGTGTCAATTTTTACCTCCCTATCTACATTATTCCATGGTTTATTAAGTTTTCAAATTTATACTGACTTTTTGATCACCCGGTATTTTTAATTTTCATATAGGCAGTATCTATATCTCCTCTAGCTATATATGCTTGCATATCATTACATTTGTACTCTAGCCATTCCTGCTTAGCCGTTTTGCATTTTCTGTCAGTTTCATTTTTCATACACTTGTATTCACTTTTGCCTGCTGCATTTTTATATTTTCTCATTTCATCAATTCAGTATTTCTTGTGATATCCAAGTATTTCTTCTAGGTCTTGTCTTTTTACCTATTTGAGCCTCTGTTGCCTTCAGCATTTCATCTCTCAAAGATATCTGTTTCTCTCCTACTGCGTTCCTTTCCCCTGTTTTCAGTCAGTCATTGCCTAATGCTCCTTCTGAAACTCTCAATAAGCTCTGATTCTTTCAATGTATCCAGGTTGAATCTTTTTAATTTCCTACCTTTTTGGAAATTCTACAGTTTGTATTGGTGACTCCTCACATTGCTGAGAGGTGAAGACTTGATTAAGACAAAGACTGAAAAATCCGTAGTCCGACTGAGACTCATTACCATGATCTCTCAATTTCGAGTCATGCACTTTACTGATAGACCATCAGGCTCATTATGTATATAGCCTACATAGTTCATCTATAGGTTTTGATGTGTGAGTTAGCAAGTATCAAAATTTATGTCATATATGACCACATCTTTTGACTGCATTGACTTAGAAGCTTTAATGAATACAGCAGCTAAAACAAAAAAGTTTCAGGTGTTATATTTAGAGTCAACTGTTTAGCTACAAGTTACATGAACAATGAGGTAAGAATGTTGGCTAGGGATAAGAAAACTGATGAATATTTTAGGAGAATAATCGAATTATTTCCAAAGATGCTTTTGCAGAGGACAATAAGGAGAAATGATTCTTTAAGGGAGAGACAGTTCCACTTTTAAAGTCTGTGGCAACCAAGGGCACATTCCAAAAATATTTTGCAGAAAAGGCGAGAAGTCAATACTCAACAAGTCAGGGCCCAAAAGAAATCACTGGGAGACACAGAAAAACAATAAGGCAGGGAACAAGAAGAAACCCGGGAAAGTTTACAAGCTGTTGTTGGAGGATTCCGGCACTGATTCAGAGGAATCAGAGTCAAACAGTGGGGCAGAAGAGGAGCAAGTAGTATAAAAAAAATTATCCTTAGGAAGTTATGCATGAAAACAGGTGTGTACCAAAATTGTGATCTAAATGGAGAACAGCCAGAGTATGCGAGGAGTGTTACAGTGTTGTTGTGTTTTCCACTATGGAAGAGAAGGAATGATGACCTCACCATTTGCTCCCATAATCCCTCTCAATTAATTAATCAATCAATCACTATGGCAGAGCAAATTCCAGTGTATGAAATTGGCTCCATTAAAGAAGTGAATAATGATGCCTAGATTGTAGAGATAGTTGTGGATGGAAAGAAAATGCGTTTTCAGTTGGATACAGGTACACATGCTACTTGTATGACATATCAGGATGGTGAAAATATTAGGTTGGTGCAGAAGTTCATAGCATTTTTGTTTTGCATGTTGGTATTCCAGTTGCTATGAGTTTATTTATCAATTGTTATTTTTTATTTGTAGTTCGCTGTTGTTGTTTGAGTTTACATATTATCATTTTGTTATTTGGAGATACAGAGTGGAAATGTGGATACTGGAAAATGGAGTGCCTAGTGGAAAAATCAGAACATTTCAGATGTATTCTTCTGTTTAAATTTAACAGAGGGGTGACAGCAGTAGAGGGAGCCAGAAACATTTGCGCCTTGTATGGGGATGATGCCACTGGACAGAGCATGGCAAGAAAATGGTTTTATCATTTTAAGGAGGAACATTTTGACATTAGTACTCCACAATCAGAAAGACCTGTGGGATCTGATGAAGATTGTTTAATCGCATTACTCCACAATGATCATGTCTGTGTACTGGAGAACTGACAAAAGTGATCAACTCTGATCATTCCACCAAAGTGCAACATTTTCATGCAGTGGGTAAGGTTCAAAAATAATATGTATGGGTAGTGCATGCTCTAAGCACAAATCGCAAAGATCAGCAGGTGGACAAACGTGCACCTCTCCTGATTCATCATCTATTAGATCATAAACAACACTGACCATTCCTATCCTGAGAATGGCGTCTTTTTGCTAAAATATGAAAATAAAGGAGTGGCTGAGCCCAAACAAAGCAGCAACTCCTTGTACAAAGATCTGCACACATTCACAAAAGGTAATGTTATGCATCTGGTGGAACGGCAATAGTGTGGTGTACTACGAATTGCTTTGCCGAGCTGTAACAAACACTGCTGACATTTATTGTCAACAAATGAGATGTTTTGCACACACGATCCAGAAACAATGACAGGAAGATTGCGTGAAGTGATACCGCTCCACGATAATGCCCGCCTGCATTCTGCAGAAGGTGGGTTGGGAAGTCAAGGAACATTCTTTCTGGATCAAAATGCACTCCACACATGACTTGATGAGTTCTTCGCCACAAAAACACATGATTCCAACAGTAATGGAATCAAAAAGTGATCGCAGCATTGGGAGACTGTTGTAAATAGTGAAGGATAATATATTATTGATGACTAATGTGTTTGTTACGTGTATCTGCTGTGTTTATTAAACCAATGGAAAAATGCTACAAACTTATGCACCAACCCAATATTTCCCTAAAGATAAGTTGTGCAAAGTAAATATAGAAATTATTCAGTATGATAACACAAATGTGAAGGTCTGTATATATTTGGTTAATATTGCTGGTGAAATTGACAAAGTAAACTGTTCATTGCCTCTATATGTGGTAAAGTCATCAGTCAGCTCCACTGTACTGGGGAGAATTTGGTGTAGGCCTATTCCACTTAACTGGGACAATATTGTCAAAATACATCACGCAAAACTATTAGAAGTTTTCCACCCAGAAATAGATTCAGTGGGAAAACATGTGAAGACATATCCTGAGGAAACACTAAAAAATCCTGGGACCTTAAAACATGCCAAAGGTAATGTAGTACTAAAAGTGGCACTCAACCCATTGCCCTTCATGCCTTCTCAGTTCCCATAGCTCACCTGTAGAAAATAAAATACAGAATATGGTTGAGGAAAGAACCATTGTCAAATGAGGAGTCAGCCAAAGCCAAATGGGCTACACCTCTCATGCTTATCATTCAGCAGGCTAAAGGTCAAGTGCCTACAGTAAGAATTTGTGGGGATTTTAAGGTAACTGTGAGCCCAAACCTTGTCATCATCCAGTATCCCTTATCAAAGATAGAAATCTCTTCTATCTTTTGCTAAGCTAGGAGGAGGAGAGAAATTCATCAAACTTGACTTTACAATTAGAAAGGGATGAGCCATCTCAAGATCTGCAAAACTTTGTTATTGCTTCAGACTTGAAAAGTTTCCTAGACTTGCTTTAGGAATTCCATCTGCCCCTGCTATATGGCAAGCAAAAATTGTTAATATTCATGTTGGTCTTCAGAGAGCATATTGCTGCCTATCATGATGATACTATCATCACAGGCTTCACCTCAGCAGAGCATTGGTTCCATTTAGTTCTGTTAACTGAAAACTATGAGAATGCAGGACTAATTGTGGACATTGAGAAAAATAGGTTTTTTCTTTCAAAATGAGGTGGAATGTTGTGGTCACATTACTGATAAAAATGAACTGAACATTAGTAAAGAAAAATGGTAGTTGTGCAGAAAGCCACAGAGCCAACAAGCCTAACTCAAGTTTTGTCATTTTGTGGTATGATTAATAATTGTGGGAAGTTTTATCCAAACTTGTCTAGAATTGTAAGGCTAATGTATTCATGTGTGAACAAACCAATATCTGAAAGGAATGTAGAATGTGTGAAAGCATTTGAAGAATCTAAATTTATGTTACAGTCGCAAAAAGTTTTGTGTCATTATGACCCATCATTGCCACTGTGCATATCTTTTGCAGATTTTCCTGATAGAACTGAAAGACCTCTAATGTTTGCTAGTTCCACCTGGTGCAAAGCAAGACAAAATTATTGCATCTAGGATAAGGTTGCAAGAGCCATTTTATGGAATGTAAAAAAGTATGATCTGTACCTAAGAGGTTGTCACTTTACTGTGATAACAGATCATAAACCATTCATCTATAATTTCAGCCCTGAAGCCTCACTGTCCTCCATTTGTGATAGGAGGTGGCAAAGATGAGCTTAACTTTTATCTCAGTATGATTATGACATTAAATATTGTACAACTGATGAAAATTGTAATGCTGACTGTTTATCAAGACTGCTATTACCTGGAATTACAGTTAAAGAACTTCCAAAGAGACTGTCAAAGGTAAAATATTATCTGTTGTGTTGAACTGTGTCAAAAATAGCCAGTGGCTAAATATGATGTCAGACATTCTTAAAGAGTATTCAAGGCACTGCAATAATTGCTCTGTTGATCATAACTGTGTTGTTAGAGGGGGAAGAGAGGTAATCTCAAACAGTCTTAAGGTCTCAGAATTTTAAAAAATACACTTGAGCTATTTGGGAATTACTAAAATGAAGTCTGTTGCTCAAAGCTTCTTATTGTGGGCTGGATTAATAGAGAAATAGAAAAAAATCACAGCCATCTGCAATGGATGTCCTAGAGCCATTAAGGTCCCAGTCAAGGCCCCTTACCACCCATGGGAATGGCCTAGAGAGCCATGGGAGAGACTTCATATTGATTTTGTGGATTTTTGTAAGGTCATGTATCTAACTCTAGTGGATGCCCACAGCAAGTGGTCAGAAGTAATTAAGATGCCCTCTACCAACACTTCTGCTCTAGTGGATGCAGTAATCCCTTTGTTTGCTCAGTTTGGCCTGCCTAAAGTGACTGTGTCACACAATGGTTGGTAAAAACTTTACATCATTTTTTGTGAAAAATTGGATTAGGTATTTAAGCATTGCACCTTAGCATCCCTGTTTGAATGGCCAAGCTGAGCCATTTTAAGCATGCACTGAAAGCTTGTATGTTTTGATGAAACATCCGACCATGATTACGTGCATATCAGAATGCAGAACATGCATTCACAGGTCAAAGCCCAGCCATGCTTATGTTTGGGAGGGATCTAAGCACTCAGTTAAGCCTAAGGAAATCATTTCACATCCAGCCAACGATCAGACCCAAATTAATACTTGAGAAGAATCATATGTTGAATATGGGAGATTTTGTATGTATGAGGAATGGTATCGACTCTGATTTATGGGAAAAGTGGGTCGTTTTCAAAAGAGAAGGAAATGTTATATACATTGTAAAAGATCTTAATGGTAATATTCATGGGAAACATGTGGACCAAGTCTTGTGCCATTTCTAAAGCTAATGCAATGCCAACAATTGATGATGATGTAGCTGATTTCAGCCCAGACAGCATTCTTGAGGGTGAGTTCTTATCAACCTCTGTTGTAAATGAGCCACTTGTAGCCATGTGGAAAAATGAACTTGTTGTGAACCAGGTGCTCAGCAAGTAGTTCAGGACATTCCAATGTTGTGCTGTGGCTCCAGGCTTACTGAAAAACCAGAAAAAATCTTAAGTTGTCCCTGTCTTAGACAGGGGAGTTTTTTTATCTGCTAGTTAAGTGGTAATGGTACTTCAGTTTAAGTTGACTTTCTATGTTTTTTGCTGTGATATTATCATTTGTTTCATAGTCTATTGTGTGAGGCCAAGCATGTAGTTAGTGAAATAAAGTGTGTGGTATTTATATCTGTGTATTACTGAGCGATCCAGTACAAAAACTGACAGTTGTATTTAAGGTTGCAACATCTTCGATAAATATTTATTTTCATATTGTGTAATCACCTACTTGTGGATTTGTTTCAATTTTTCCTGCAGTTCTGATAGTCTCTCTTCATTCCCTGTAGATGCTGCTAGCATTTCCATTTGACTTTTCTGTATGATTCCCAGTCTTTATCCGAACTTTTGTCAAGAATTTGTTCTTCTCTTAGGGCTTCATTACTGGAATAATCAAGCATTGTTTGGATTTTTCTCTTCTTCAGCTGTTTACTAGTACCTGGCACTTGTTTAGAAGCATTTTGTGACACTCCAAGCAAGTGTTTCATTTCTTATGGATTCCAGGCACCCTTTCAGATTTTCAGTGCTGTAAACTGCTTACTGGTGAGGTACTAGCTCCTGTTTACACTTGTGCCACACTATAACAACATTAATCTCTTAGCAGTATTCATTTTTCAATGCAATAAGATTCATCCCAAGCTGAATCAGATCTAAAATGATGTAATGAAAATACTGTGGTGCAACTTTGATCCACTTTGTCAGTGGGACACAGTTGCCCCAGTTTTCACAGAGAGAACCTTCATGGCTGCTTTCAACCGTAAAATGATAAATAATGTGTTGATTACTAGTTTGTGGGTATGAGTAATTACTTTCTATGTATAAAAGAATATTGTTTACCTTCTGTTTGAGTAGCTTTTTGGTAGAAAAATACCACTTTTTCTTGGCAAAAATTACCTCAAAAATACAGTAGTACAGATTTGATTAGCAGAACATATTCAAGATAGCAAGTGGCAGAATAACTCAAACATAGGAGCTAGTAGAAACTGCCAACTGTTGGACAGTTGGAAAAGATCAAAACTGTTATGAAATGTTTATTAAAAAAAGGTGCTAGGCAGGACTGAATCTTTTTTTTAGAGTTTTAAGAAAGTCATCCCTCCTAGGGGCAAAGTAGCCCTATGTACAAATAAGCACTAATAAGTAACAACTAAGTGCAGGGGTCCACAATACCCTATGTTAGTGCCATATGCATTGATAGTAGTGCAGTTTGTGAAAAAGTTAAATAATAAAGAAAAAGTTACTTAAAAATATCATAAATATGTATGACTCAATACCTGACTGTGCTTGTCAGGGCTATGCCTGTGATTTAACTATCATAATTAGAATAACACTCTAAACATCATAACTATAACCAGCTAGTGCAGTATCAGATTAGCCACATAGCTAGAGTTAGCAAATGCTACAGGATGTGTAGCATCTCTGTCTGTTAGCATTGCCACATTTAATGGGGGAAAGAAGGGGACTGGACAAGTGCGAGTAGTACTCATGCTGTGAGGATTCCATATAAACTAAATTATGTGCACAGACGATAATAATAATAATTTCATGTGACTCAATGGCCTGATGCAATTCTTTCTATAAAACGATGACAGAAAAATCCGTGGTCCAACGAAGATTCTGTTTCGAGATCTTTGGTTTTCAGGCATGCGCCATATTGCTATATCACCAGGTCTGATATGAATGTACAATGTTCATATATGACACCCGTGGCCATATTTTTGATCGCACTGACTTAGAAGCTTAAATTATTTACAGTGGCAAGGAACCATAGACTTTAGTATTTGACATAAATTTCAACTTGAAATTGCATTCCTGAGAAGAAAGGAGTCTTTACTGACAGACACACAACAAACGGCAAAACAATTATACCATACAATAACAAATTAATGACTTTTGGATTTTTTCCTTTACTTGTACTGTGGACCCTTGCTTCTTATGAAGTTTTGGTTCTAGGTCAATGGGAAGTACCATATAGGTATTGATGAGTGAGTTTGAGAATATCAAAATATGACATAAATGGTCGTATCTTCTAGTTGCCTTGCCTTAGAAGCTGAAATATTTTATACCATCAACTGACTGTTGACCATAGCACCCGACATAAATTTCAAATTGATATTTGTAGCTATCCTGGAAAAAAAAGGGGGCATTAAACAGTCAGACAACAAAGTGATCCCATCAAACATACGGCCTGAGTAGTGTGACAGGGAATGGGCTGAACGCTCAACAGTGTCCTAACACAAGATGCCCCTGTAGTGTCCTACTTAGGGTCAGCAGTGTGTAGCATTCTGTAAGAGATCAGACAAGCAGTATAGTTGGATGCATTACGGTCCTATTTGATACTGGAAGCAAATGATGTTGTTGTTATTGTTGTGATCTTCAGTCCACTGACTGGTTTGATGCAGCTTTCTATGCTACCCTATCACCCTATCCTGTGCAAGCTTCTTCATCTCCCAGTACCTACTGCAACCTACATCATTATGAATTTGCTTAGTGTATTCATCTCTTGGTCTCCCTCTACAATTTTTACCCTTCAAGCTGCCTTCCATTACTAAATTGCTGATCCCTTGATGCCTCAGAAAATGTCCTACCAACCGATCCCCTCTTGTAGTCAAGTTGTGCCACAAACTTCTCTTCTCCCTAATTCTAATCAATACCTCCTCATTAGTTATGTGATCTACCCATCTAAACTTCAACATTGTTCTGTAGCACCACATTTCGAAAGCTTCTATTCCCTTCTTGTCCAAACTATTTATCGTCCATGTTTCACTTCCATACATGGGCACACTCCACACAAATACTTTCAGAAATGATTCCCTGACACTTAAATTCATACTCAATGTGGACAAATTTCTCTTCTTCAGAAACGCTAACTTTGCCATTACCAGTCTACATTTTATATCCTCTCTACTTCGACCATCGTCAGTTATTTTGCTCCCCGAATAGCAAAACTCATCTACTACTTTAAGTGTCTCATGTTCTTAATCTAATTCCCGCAACATCACCTGTTTTAATTCGACTACATTCCATTATCCTCATTTTGCTTTTGTTGATGTTCATGTAATATCCTCCTTTCAAGACACTGTCCATTCCATTCAGCTGGTTTTCCAGGTCCTTTGCTGTCTCTGACAGAATTACAATGTCATCGGCAAACCTCAAAGTTTTTATTTCTTCTTCATGGATTTTAATTCCTACTCCAAATTTTTCTTTTGTTTCCTTTACCGCTTGCTCAATACACAGATTGAATAACATTGGGGATAGGCTACAACCCTGTCTCACTCCATTCCCAACCATTGCTTCTCTTTCATGCCCCTTGACTCTTATAACTGCCATCTGGTTTCTGTACAAATTGTAAATAACCTGTCGCTCCCTGATTTTTACCCCTGTCACCTCCAGATTTTGAAAGAGAGTATTCCAGTCAACATTGTCAAAAGCTTTCTCTAAGCATACAAATGCTAGAAATGTAGGTTTGCCTTTCCTTAATCTATCTTCTAAGATAAGTCATAGGCTCAGTATTGCCTCACGTGTTCCAACATTTCTGCAGAATCCAAACTGATATTCCCCGAGGTTGGCTTTTACCAGTTTTTTATTTGTCTGTAAATAATTTGTGTTAGTATTTTGCAGCTGTGACTTATTAAACTGATATTTTGGTAATTTTCACACCTGTCAACACTTGCTTTCCTTGGGATTGGAATTATTATATTCTTCTTGGAGTCTGAGGATATTTCGCTGTCTCATACATCTTGCTCACCAGCTGCATGAGTTTTGTCAGGGTTGGCTCTCCCAAGGCCGTCAGTAGTTCTAATGGAATGTTGTCTAATCCCAGGGCCTTGTTTTGACTTAGGTCTTTCAGTGCTCTGTGAAAACTCTTCACACAGTGTCATATCTCCCATTTCATCTTCATTTACATAATATTACCCTCAAGTACATCGCCCTTGTATAGGCCCTCAATATAGTCCTTCCACCTTTCTGGCTTCCCTTCTTTTCTTAGAACTGGTTTTCCATCTGAGCTCTTGATACCATACAAGTTGTTCTCTTTTCTCCTAAGGTCTCTTTAATTTTCCTGTAGGCAGTATCTATCTTACCCCTAGTGAGATAAGCCTCTACATCCTTACATTTGTCCTCTAGCCAAGCCTGCTTAGCCATTTTGCACTTCCTGTCGATCTCATTTTTGAGACGTTTGTATTCCTTTTTGCCTGCTTCATTTACTGCATTTTTATATTTTCTCCTTTCATCAATAAATTCAATACATCTTCCGTTACCCAAGGATTTCTACAAGCCCTCGTCTTTTTACCTACTTGATCCTCTGCTACCTTCACTATTTTTTCTCTCAAAGCTACCCATTCATCTTCTACTGTATTTCTTTCCCCCATACCTGTCAATCATTCCCTAATGTTCTCCCTGAAACACACTACAACCTCTGGTTCTGGCATTTTATCCAGATCCCATCTCCTTAAATTCCCACCTTTTTGCAGTTTCTTCAGTTTTAATCTACAGTTCATAACCAATAAATTGTGGTCAGAGTCCACATCTGCCCCTAGAAATGTCTTACAATTTAAAACCTGGTTCCTAAATCTCTGTCTTACCATTACATAATCTATCTGAAACCTCGAGTATTTCCAGGCCTCTTCCATGTATACAACCTTCTTTTATGATTCTTGAACCAAGTGTTAGCTATGATTAAGTTATGCTCTGTGCAAAATTCTACCAGGCAGCTTCCTCTTTCATTTCTTACCCCCATTACATATTCACCTACTACGTTTCCTTCTCTTCCTTTTCCTACTATCGAATTCCAGTCACCCATGACTATTAAATTTTCGTCTCCCTACACTATCTGAATAATTTATTTTATTTCATCATACATTTCCTCAATCTCTTCAGCATCTGCGGAGCTAGTTGGCATATAAACTTGTACTACTGTGATATGCGTGGGCTACGTGTCTATCTTGGCCACAATAACGCATTCACTATGCTGTTTGTAGTAGCTTACCCGCATTCCTATTTTCCTATTATTAAGCCTACTCCTGCATTACCCCTATTTGATTTTGTATTTATAACCCTGTATTCACCTGACCAGAAGTCTTGTTCCTCCTGCCACCGCACTAACTTTAACCTATCCATTTCCCTTATCAAATTTGCTAACCTACCTGCCCGATTAAGGGGCCTGACATTCCACGCTCTGATCCGTAGAATGCGTTTTCTTTCTCCTGATAACAACGTCCTTTTGAGTAGTCCCCGTCCGGAGATCCGAATGCGGGACTATTTTACCTCCGGAATATTTTACCCAAGAAGACGACATCATCATTTAATCATACAGGAAAGCTGCATGCCCTCGGGAAAAATCACGGCTGTAGTTTCCCCTTGCTTTCAGCCGTTCGCAGTACCACAACAGCAAGACCGTTTTGGTTAGTGTTACAAGGCCAGATCAGTCAATCATCCAGACTGTTGCCCCTGCAACTACTGAAAAGGCTGCTGCCCCTCTTCAGGAACCACACGTTGGTCTGGCCTCTCAAAAGATACCCCTCCGTTGTGGTTGCACCTACAGTACGGCTATCTGTATCGCTGAGGCACGCAAGCCTCCCCACCAACGGTAAGGCCCATGGTTAATGGAAGTCGGGGGGGTGGGCGGGGTGAGAGGGGGGGGGGGGTTGGAAGAAAATACATTTCTGAAAGCCAACTTATTCGTGTAAGGAAATGTCCAAGTATTCTAGTAAAAGGGAAAGAATTATTTGGAGAGTTTAAATCATTGTCAGAGAGTATACAATCAGATCTTGGTTAATTCCATGAGTGCCCGAGAATGGCTGTCTCTACATTTGATTACATTTTGAAAAATATTGATGAACACTCGAGAGTACCCTGCACCAACTGCCAATCAACTATATCGCCAGTACCTTGAAAGTAAAGGCGAATTAAACATTCTTTTCTTTCAGATTTTATTTTATAGGGTAATAGTATTACACAACTGCGTCTACAATCATTAGTGGCAAGAAAAGTTGTTCTACTTTTGTCAGAACAGAATGACATAATAAAAAAAAAATTTGCCGTCAATATTAGCTTCATTGCTATTGCAGTCCATACCGTTCTTACAGTCGACTTATTTTTATACTGAGAGTAACTAGATTGCCAAACTTACGGCGTTTCTTGTACCACTGTGATAATTTCTTCGAGTGGCATAGTGCGCCGTTCACTCGAGAAACACCAAATGGTTTGTGTTGCACTTGCCATCTGTACGTGCGTCCCGAAATGATTGTCGCCAAGGCAATTCTAATTTGTCAATAACGATTATGTTGCACGTTGCGTGTGAACCACCATTTAACCCTCCACGGGCCATGGATACTACTATCGTGCATGTTCTGCGTTGTTTCACTTCGCATTATTGGGCAATTATGCCCTCCAAAAAATGAGTCACATATGGCGACCGTGACAGGACACATTGTTAGGTGTCGCCTAACAAAGTACAGGTAACTAGATCCAAAGGGCTTATAATGAAGCAGAATTATGTCATTCAGACGAGTAGATATATGTCTTGTAATCTCCAGACAAAAGTTGTAGGCTGCTGTAATAACTACTGACACAAGCAATAAGTCTGCAAATCACATTCTGCAGTGCAATACCTGCATTGAACTGTTTATTCATCAAAATTCAACTATTTACTGTCGATGTACGGTGTATGTACTGGTGGCGCCGCTCAGCGTCGCGAAGGAGAGTTCCACATTCCCCACTCTTGTTTGGCGGGCGGAATTTAGCGTAGTTGCCTCAGAGAACTGAGAATTTGAACCTAGAGCTGCAAACCGGCACGTTTAGTATGCGGTTTACCGACTCTGAGGGTTAAAAATTATTCCGTGTGGACTTTGCATGGGACGCCAAAATCCTGTATTTAGCATTTTCCCGCTATAGGTCAGTTAATTATAATTCACAGTCTCAATCTTTACTGCGTAAGGCAATGGAATTCGTCCCTGTTTGCAAGGGGTTCTTTACTGATTAATTAATTAGCTGAGGGGGTAAACAAGGATAACAACACACAAAGAAAAAGGTTATCATTAAAGTATTTCCGTATTAGACCCATGAACTTCCACATTAGCGAGAATAGCGTTCATAAAAATAGGTCGCAGCCAAGAATTCACTAAAGACAACCATTAACAAAACTTTGACACTCAAAGAGAAACAAACATTGTTAGCGAATTAATGACGGAAATCTGCCGTTATTTGTAGCTCAGTTTTAACTTGGTACGCTGGCAGCAGTGGCGGCTCACGTACAATGTGGAACTGCAGCACCTTCTTTTTACCGTTTTTGTTGTTCTTAACGTTTAATGTAACGAATCTTTTTACTTTAATTCTTTCTCTATACTTGTACGATATACAATTCTTAAGCATACTGACAGCAGCGAACCTTTCAGTTTATGAAAAAAAATCTTTCTATGGAACTGTGACCTTCACAGTTCCAACAAAGTGTTGGAAAGTAGCTGTTTGTTTACTCCGCCTGTTATGCTTAACCGTGTACCATTTTCTTGAATGATATAAAGTGGGGAATTAGACTACTATACTGTTTCCAACAATTCTATTTGATTCGGGTGTTTTTTTTTTCAGAAAACTTAAACTATCGCCATGCATCCTCAAGAAAGAAGTTCTGTGACTGTACCCGAACTTCAACAGCTTCAATTTCACAACTGCCTCTGTATGAGAAAGTTACAGTTACGAAAGAGGTTGTTCAACACCTAAATCCTAGTATCTTCGCCAGGCATATACAACAACAAGCGCAATATATTCGTAGCTTTAATTCTGAATGGCTCGAACGGAAAGGTTGGCTTTGCGCCTGTGAAGTGAAAAAAGTCTTGCCCGTGTTTGCTGTATAGAGATGATGTAACGTAGAAAAAACTGGTTTTATAAATACAAACAAAATGAAAGAAAAAAACTATAAGGCACGTTGTAGTTTCACAGTCACTTGTATGACCCGTAGGTCTTACGGAGAAACTTAGTACGCCATACAGACCTTCAATCAGCGTGCATAATATAGATATCAAAAATAACCGTGAAATACTGTTCGAAAAAATAGATTAAATTTTCGTGGGAACTCTGAATCTCCCTTATGTGAGCACGACGAAAACGATGATTCAGAAAATTCAGGGACATTTAGAGGATTAGTAATTTTTACATCTAAGTTAGATTCAGATTTGAAGAATCACTTAGAAACTAGTGCAATCTTCGTGGGCGTTTCTATGACGATTGGGAATAAGATACTTGATTACCTGGTACAAAGGAGTTAAGGACGGAAATTAATGATGGCATGTTGAAATGTAATGCCTCCAAATTTTTGTGTGAAAACTTTTAAGGAGATTTAAATACAACAAACATTATTAACAGTAACATTTTCCTTATTCATTTTGTTAATAGCGTCACTCATAGGCGTTCGCAGAAATTTTTATATGAGGGGTCAATAATACAAACTTGCCGATCTTGGTAATAAGTGATTCTATGAGTTTGAAAACGTTTCGTGTCCCAAGAACTAAAATGACTAGAAGTACGCAATACTTACCGCATCTCAAAATAATGATGGTTATCTACTTAGTATTTTTAGGGTAGATTAATTTGGTACAAAACAGTAAATTATTTCAGAAGTAAATGTAAAATACGTCTTTTTATATTGTCAGTATGAATCGGGATGCCACCTCATGATTCAACGGTCTGAAATTACATCCTTATACGATTAAATCCAATGTATCCAACGAGTTAAGAAATAATACTAGAAAATGTCGCAAAAATAATTTACTCATACTCGCATGAAACTGAAAATAAAAAATTTGAATTAAAAAAAAATGTCATGATGATTTGCGAAAATCCTGTTTGAGATCAACAAAAATATCTTATTAATGCCTCTCGAAATAAATAAAACAAGGAATAAACTTTGAAAAAGGCTTATTCAACTTTGATGTTGTCTATAATACTTCCTATGCTTTTAAAACTTCCCATTTGTTCATGTTGATGGATTTACTGCATTTCTTTCATGACTTCTGTTTTTTGGCGTCGAGAAGTATAAATGAAGTTGAACAAAATGTGTTTCGAAAGATACAGTTTTTTGGGTTGGTAAGGTGAACTGTAGTTCACTAAGTTCAGTATTAATATGCGGTTAGTGGGAAAGCTCCCAAAATCGTACTCGTAAGAGCCGAAACACTCAACTGTTAACAGTCTGGAACATCTCGTCTCTCCAGTTTATTTTGCGGCACGGCAACTGGAATGCAGAATTGGTAGCTCTCTGACTGCAGGTGGGACTGTTGTTGCATCCATAGACTTTGAGAAGGTCCCAATCTTAGACAGCACATTTTTTCCACTCTCTTCTAGCGCAGAAAGTGTCATTACAAATTTTTTTTTGACGTATTTGGGACTAAGTCTAGACGTATACACACCTACAACATAACATGGCTGTGTTGTTCCGAGTGTACTGCAGTAGACCTGCCGTGAAATAAAAATGCGGAATCACGAGTTATCTTTTTCGACAAACGGTAAGCTACTGTTGTGATTCCGACATGCATTAAGGGGAGTGGCGCTTTTATGGGAAATGAGTACGGATTAGTGGGACATATTCTGGGGATAGACAAAATAATGTGAACAGTGATAGTAATGGGATGGTTGTGTTTCACGGTCAACATCGCAGGTAAGACACGTGTCGCGCTGGACTGTGCATGTTCAGTATGTAGGCATCAGTGCAGGTTGTTTACGATTAGTGCACACTTCCTATTTGCATTCAGAGGCCGAGGTCTGCGTGCAATGAAAGCCCTAACAGAGTTCCAAAGATGGCAGATTGTTGGGAGCATCAGTAACCAAGACAGCCAACTAATTGAATGTTTCAAGAGCAACTGTTTCAACAGTCGTGACAGCTTACACAAAACATGTAAAGACATCATTGTATAAACGTAATAGCGGGCGCAAATCAAAACCAAATTGCAGAGACCGTCGTACACTAACACGAATTGTGCCAAAACAACACAAACCTACGGCAACTGAAGTGACTGCAGAGCTCAATAGCCATCTTGGAGACCCGTAACTATCGACACTGTGTGCCGAGAACTCCATATAGTAAATACTCATGTACGAGCTGCTATACTGAAACCATTAGTGACGATAACCAACGCAAAGATGCTTAAAACATGGTGTTACAGCATGAATCCTGGATGGCTGATCACTGGAGACACGTCATATGGTCTGAAGAGTCAACATTTTATTTATTTCCAATACTGGGGCAGGTTTACATCTGGAGAATGCCAAAAGAAGCTGATTGCTTGATTCCAACGGTTAAGCATGGAGGTGGAAGTGTGATGGTGTGGGCAGCCATATCATGGTACTCTGCTGGTCCCATCATTACTCTCAAAGCCCGTGTTACAGCCAACGATTATATGAACCTTTTAGGTGATCAGGTGCACCCCATGATTCAAATGTTGTTCTCCAACAATTATGCTATATTTCAGGACGATAATGCACACAGCCAGGTCAGTACAATCTTGGTATGAGGAGCATGCAACTTATCTGCCACGTCTTCCCTGACGAGCACAGACCATGGACTTTAACATTATCACTCTTGTGGGCGGCATTGGAGCACAGAATCCAGAGCAGATTTCCACTTCCTTCGTCATTATAGGAGTTTGAAGACATTCTGATCAAAGAGTGGCATAACATTCCACTGGAGACTATGTAATCATTACCGGTACATGCCAGTATTCCAAAAAGACTTGCAGCTGTATTATGGGCAAATGGGGGTCCAACCCCTTATAAACCATTCCCAAGTAAGTATGGGTGTTCACAATATTCTGCCTATCCCTTGTACTACTACAATGTTCATGTGTTGGGTATTGGCAATGGAATCTGTGTGTCAGTGTGGTAGATCAGATCCTTTCTAAAGCTCGGTAAGAACTGAATGAGGAAGCGACAGATTGAAGGAATTATTTTGGCATGGTTCTCTAAAGGTTTGTATGTATTTTGACTGTAGATCAGCACAAAGCCGTACTGTGCCTAGGAATCAGTTTTTTTGTGAATAGAGTAACACCTAAGAAAACTAAATATATGTAATGATTACTAAAGCTGCAGTATTTCTCATCATGGTCGGCAATGTTAATCAGCAGTTCAGTGGAGTCACAGACAATGAATGTTAGAAATCCGAGAGAATTCCCTAGTGAATAAAAAGACTGCACCCAGATTCCAGGAGGGTGCAAGTGCCCCCTTTTGCCCCTCCCCCCAACTCTCAGACACAGGAAGTGTAATCAGGTGTTTTTCTTTCAAGAATATAATTTAAAAGTTGATATTACACAGGTTTATAACAAGGTTGGAATCGGAACTTTTTTATAGCTACTGCTCCATGTGTGGGAGAACTCAACTTCAAACTAAGTTACAGCACTCTGTTTCTGATGCACTGACATAGTTAACATTACACACCTCTATGTTACATGCTACAATTTGGAGCCCTCTAGTGGCAGAGGGCTGCAAATATGTAGATATAAAGGATAAAGATGTAGAATTGATTGATATATTTATTCATCTTCAGAGCAATACAAACTGTATGGATGTTGTCAGTTGTTGGTACAATGTTCCTTATTAAATAAACATACATGGATTCTTACAACTGTTATGGTTTTTATAATTAATTGTGTGATATAGTGTTGCTTAATGTATGGGGGGCCTCACACATATTAAGTGACTATCATTATTCTAAAAATTCATTTATAGTGTAACAACTTTTAATTAATAAATATGTTTTTAGCTTTTGGCTAAAGGTATGAAGTTCATTTACACCTTTAATTTCCTATGGCAGCCTGTTGTGCAGTTTTACGCCATTATACAGCATACTGTTCTGTGTTTTTGACTCACCTCTCCAGTTTTAGATATATGTCATGACTGGATCTAGTTTCATGGTCATGTATTGAGCCATTCATAGTATAAACATTAATATTTTTTTCCTTATGTACATTATAATCTGGACAGTGTGTTCATATGAGCCTGTTGGAATTTACAGCTTTTTGAACAAACCAATACAGTGAGCTCCATTGCTACTGTTTGTTGGTATCTGTACAGCCCTTTTCTGTACCTGGAAGACAGTCTGAATGTTCCCAGCAGTTGTTTCCCAAAATATGATTTTGTAACTGAGCATTGAATATATATATTCAAAATGGGTCACTTTAAGGAAAGGAATATTGCAGACTGGTGCAGGTATTTGCAAAGCATAACATGCTGTGGATAGTTTCTTTGCCAAAGCTTTTACATGTTCTGCCTAATTCAGTTGACAGCCTACATTCAGCCCCAAGAATTTGGTGTCTTTACACATTCCAATACATCACATTAATTTTTAATGTAGCGTCGCTGTGTTTTTTATTGAGCTGGAAGTACACAGAATTAGTTTTTTTTACATTTAGAATTACTTTATCTTTCAGTGTGACTGGTTGGGGGACACCTTTGAGAGCGCCATTAGCCTTTTCTGTCAACTGTGTTGGAGATTTAGCTGTGATTGCTTATGCTGTCATCAGCAAACTGTATTTTTTCTCCGCATCCAACACGCTGTAGGAAATCAGTAATATAAAGAAAAAAATAAGACTGGGCCTAATACACTCACCTGTGCGATGCATATATTAATGCATTTTGGATCTCATAGGTGTTTTACTAGAAATGTTAATGACATTTGCTTTGTTTAAAGTTTTCACATAAAAAAGTCAGAGGCATTACTTTTCAGCAATCAATTATAGAAAAACTTCCTTTGTAGCTCTGATGGCTGATAACACAACAGAAATTTTGGAACATGCTTAAATGGCTCTTGTTCTATGGTATGTACTGTATCAAATAGAGAAATATTTGGGTGTGTTTGGGGAATCATTATTATACCTCAAACTGCAGATGGAATATCAAAACCTATTTTAGAACAACTGGACATTATCCTTCAAGGAACTGGTCAAAAACTGAAAGCTCAGAGTCTTAGACACTCTATGATACAAATGTCACGAAAGGCAAAAAAGCAGTAGTTCAAGCAAAAATCGAAACAGTTTATAGTAATGCACATTTCATTCATTCACTGTTATGCACATCAGTGTAATAGAGATGCAGCAAGTATTACATGAAATACAAGAATATTTTTCTCTAACATTCTGGCTATTGCAGCATTCTCCTCAAGATCGATGCAGTTTGTGTGTGCTTTCTCAAGAAGTACATGGATTTCAGCATGATACGTCCATTTCCTGCAAGATGGAACTTAAACATACACACCACAAACAAAGTTCATGAAAATTTGTAACCTCTGAGAAATAATCTTACCGAAATTCAGTGAATATCAAATGCAGATCAAACCACTGCATATACAATAGGAATTTTAAAATAACTGAATGATGATTACTACAGGATTTGTTTAGCACTTTTTCATAAGACTACGCTTCATTTTGAAATTATTTACAACCAAATGCAATCATGAAAAATTAGCATTCAAAGTTAATGAATATATAACAATATTCAAAACTGCTAATTTAGAATTGAGAAACAAAATATTGTGACAGTCCTTCAAAAACACATGAAACAGAAGCTAAGGAAGTGTGCAACTGTGTATACTGTTCATGTAATGAACAGATATTATTTTACTGAACATTTAGTAGCTGCTAAAACATTCAACAAGAAATGCTTTTTTAGTTTTAAGAATAAACATCCTACATGCGATATAGTACTGACCACTTCTACAACAATTCCACAAGCCTTTTCACCTTTGGAAATTCTTTGTTACAGTCATTTGTCACCATTCCATGCCAATTTGTGTCAGTGCATGATAACCTCAAGTATATGAGAAGCCCCGGAACACACTTTGAACTACTGTCACTGGAATGTAACATCAGTAGACTTTTATGCCAAAGATGCACCATGTTTCAAGCCAGACACACTTCACACTATGGTCACTGTTGATTTGGGAAAGTTGTTTTTGTGTGACTGAAAATATTCACAGCTACATGACAAATTCTCACACTACTTTCACACTCTGTCACACCTCAACCATGCAGTAGTATGACGACCTGGACTTCGGGAACCTATGGACAACAAAAGAAGATCCTGGGGTTGGTGAGCACACCAAAGATATCTGTGATTGAGTAGCAAGTGTTACAACTACTTAATGCCCTTCTTTACCTTTCCTTATACTGTTCAAGAATTGATTGTTCCAAAAGCAGAATCTCAGAATGATATGTAACAAAAATGATTCAGAACATTTCTTTTGTCAATGAAGAGTTTTACTCACCTTGATATTTCCTCAACTTTTCCAGTAAATTCAATTTCCATGACAATTCCCAACTTCCCAGACAAGTTGCCACACCATTACACTGCACACAGGACACAATAGTGCTCTACCACTGTGTCATACCACATGGTATCCTGACAAACCTTGACAAAAAATCATAACTGCAGAGTTTGAGATGTGGTACGACAGAATTTTTGCTGTGGTTGAAGCGATATAAAACAAACATTCTATTCACACTTTTAAAATGCTCAGAATATCATGAAAATATCGTTTTAAAAAGTCTAAATGTCAAAAACAATAATCTGACATTTTATATATGAGATTTCATTAATAATTATACAAATCATAGAATTAATACAATGTATGGCACTGAATTTGGGAAATTGTTGTGTCAATATCAGGTTTGATGGAAGTGGCTGCAATTCTCAGGATATTGTGAAGGTGTTCGTCTGTGATTTTGGTTCTATTTTTACACTCTGTGTGCTTTACTCTTGAAAATAGCTGTTCACAAATATATGTGCTTCCAAAGATAACATATGTAACACATAACTGAGCAGCAAGGGATATTTGTCTCTGGGCAGGTATGATTAGTAAAAGCCAAACAAAGATGCACAATCAAATTTTTCTTATAGTTGGACATCAGACTGCAACTCTAAGCATTCCATCTGAAAACATGTCTACACTGTTTTTAAAAGGTGTCACTTAAATACAAAAATTTTGATTTTTTTTCAAAAAATCCTGACATTTATTTCAAATTCTTGCATCAAATAGAAAAGCAATCTGTGTATTTCATCCTGTATTTAGGATTATTTTTCAATTTATTATAAATGGTATTTATTGTAAACGAAATTTTATGGATTTTCTTTTTTATCAATTGTGTGAGAGATGCTCACCTATTGGACCACACCAATAATTGCTTGTAACCTGGTGCTACGGGTTGGACACCACCGCTCTTGAAAGATGGGGTTGCACATGGCATCACCCATGTCATAACACAGCAGCCAACCTTGTTGCTATCAATCTCAACCTCATCAACAGTCTCATTGCCTGATAGTAGATCCCTTACTCTTCAAACTGGCACATAATGTAGGTAACATCCAACTTGTGGCCATGTCAACAAGGGTGAGGCTGATGGCAATTAAAAGCAGCTCTTCAGGAAAGGGTGCCATCTCTAAGACCGATGTGGCCAGAGGAGGTAAAGACTGATGACATGGAGCAATGGCAGTAAAAAGGTGGCTGTGGGTCTAGAGGCCTTGTTGTTAAGGTCTGGGGTAGAGATTGAAAGGGTGTGACACACCTGATGTTGTAAGGGGTGAAACTTGTTCTGTGGAGATGAGAAGTATCAGCCATGGCCAAGTACAAGCAATACATGTGAGGACTTGATATTGGTGGCAGCCACTCAACGCAGATGTCTGCCAAAGGACAGTGCCCAATGGTGTCAGAAGTGTGGGTTTGAGCGCAGCCATGGAATCAGCAGATAAAGTAGAGTGTATGGCTGACAACTATAACGCCTCTCGAATGAGCTCTTCCTAGTGCCTGGCATTGATCTAAAGCTGCTACAAAAGAGTGCGAGAATTTCTTGTGTTGAAATGGTTTGCATTGTCTTCCTCATTCAGATCTTAACATCAATTCCATTTGTTCTGGAACAAAATGGTGGAAAGATGCTGGAAGCCCTGGCATGCACAGAACTCTACGAACAGGGTTGATGGGAACTGTGTGCCACTGTCTGTCGTGACAGGTCTTGGAAGGTCCTCAGTGCAAAACTGATGAATAGCATCCAGTTGGTAGACTCAGCTGGCATGAACTCTAACCGACATATGGAAACTTTTAAAGTTAGTGATCACAACAAACTACATATAATTCAGAAAGGACCTCATTTGATCTATGTGACATTGGTTCCAGGGCTCTGTGGAGCCAATTGTTGCGAAACATTTTGTGGACAATGTTTCATGAGCAGTTCAATATGAACTCAATTCATGTGGTGCCCCAGTGACCAGAAGAGCAGATTTCGTGAAAGTCATGTTCTGGTCCTAAGTTACCACTATAAAACTACTACTGGCCACTTAACTAATTACCCAGTTACTAGTACTATTGCTTCTATGGCTACTAACACTACACTTCTTCCATTGTTCTATCAGTAAGGTCATTGTTAGCTTGCAGAACTATTATGTTTAAACTGCTGAAGGTTGTTTCTACTGAAAGACGTATCCTAAAACTAGCCCAGGCAACAGCCATTGACTGCTGGAGGCCTTGTGCACAGGACAGCACATCAGCAATGTTTCTGTTATGGCAGTAAATTCCATGACTCACTGTACCATTCTAGAATCCGCTTTCACTAACGTGATAGACATTCTTGAAGGCCATAGGTGTGCTTGTAGAACACCATTCATTCATTCATTATGTTCTGATGATCCCATTTAGGAGGACAGTCTTCAGAAATGTGAAATGTGTCGAGGTATATGTCAGCAAAAGGCAAACAAATCAAAGAAACATCCTGTGTTATAAATGAACTGCTTGATAATATTTGTAATTACACCCGGCTGATGTTACCTAGTAAATTAGAAGGAAAGCCACTACCTTGAAAAAAGGGAATGATCATATAGGCTCAGTCGTAGGAAAAGCAGGTGGCAGACTATGGTTCATTGGTAGAATATTAGCAAAATACAATCAGTTTACAAAGGAGATTGCTTACAAAACACTTATGTGAGGCATCCTAGAATACTGCTCAAGTGTTTGGGATCAGTACAAATACGACTAACAATGAAACTGAAAATATACAAAGAAAGGTAGCATGAATGGTCACAGGTTTGTTTGTAACTTCCTTAGTTATTAAACAAAACTGCCATTTATTTCCTATTGCTAGCTTCGGTAGCAACAAGGCTGTCTGCAGTGTTATGCCACAGGTGACTAGTCACACACTGACTGCTCTTGGCATGTGTGCTATGTGTCTGTGTAAAACTGAAATACATAAAATGATATTTGCACCTTAGATGATGTGTGCACCCTGTAGCATATCTTGCAGGACCAAGCACCCTACATAATACAGGTCGCAGATGGAGGCATCAACAGTAACTAAGTGCACAATAATTAGTCTGGAAAAGGTGGAGTAGGAAGAAAAACATAACAGCTGGAAAGAATCCACCAGATTTGTCACTGACTGTGGGGAGAATAACTGCTTCAATTGAGTCAGTGTGAAGTGTGCAGAAGAGGGTCCTTCACACACCACATTCATTTTCCCCCCTTTCTTGTTCTATTCCTGAATGGTGAGCACAAAAACCATCTGCATTTAACCCTATGTATGAGCCCAAATTTCTCCAATTTTACTGTCTCGTTCATTGTTATCAGACATACATGGGAGGAAGTAATATAATACTTGACTCTTTTTGGAGCATACACCCTCAGAGATTGTGATAAGCCTCTCTATGATCCACATCAGTTCTATTGTAACATTTATTATTGGGATTGGATAAACATTTCTGTGGCACTCACATCCTTACTAAATGACCATGTGACAAAATATGCTGCTCTTCTTTGGTTCTGTTCTATTAATCCTGCATGCTAATGGCCTCATACCAATGAGAAATTCTAAAGAATAAATTTAATGAGGTTATCATGAGCTATCCTCTTCATGTGAGAGTAACATTTTCTTAGATTTCTTTCAGGGAACTGAGTCTGCATCTGCATTTCATACTAGTTTTATGTACTTTTTTTAAGCTCTATGGATAGGTGCTCTTAGACATTTATGAGGTGACTGTTTCCATTGATCCCACTGACATATTGTCCAACAATAATTGATTATTACACCTATTTATGTATAACAAATTACATTTATGTTGAGTGTCAGCTGATACTTCCTGCACCAAGAGTCATACCTTTACATTTCATTATAATTTTGTGGTGGAGTCACAGGCCTATATAGATTGGATTAGATATACCATTGTTCCATTTACTTACAATTTTCACAAGACAAAGCATCAAGCAGAACATATTCCGTAACTTCTCCAGTTAGTATTAGTTCTGATAGTGTCAGATGAAATCCAGCAGCTTATGATGACCACAAATGGCAGAAATAGGGAGCAAGTTGCAAGTACGGGTGAAATGAACGTACTGTGACTGCTTTATGTTTTAGAAATAATGGAGGTGTGAGGATTATATTTGCTGTACTCCAAATTAGAGTGATTAGGCAGATATTTTATAAATCATCTTATAAATTGAACAGAGGTCACAAAATGGTCAAGAAAAGTTACCTTAACAAAGAAGGTAACCAGAGAAACATATTTTATAAAAAGCTAATATTTTCTTTTAGGGTCATCTCACATTTGTCCATTAGTGTGTAAACAGTGCCAGTACACAGCTGTCAGAAGGTACATTGTATGAGATGTTTCATACTTGTCTGGAGCTGGCTAAGTAACACAAGGCTGCTGTGCTGCTGCTATGGGAAACAGCAGACCCTACGGCCACAACCGCCTGCTGCCAACTGAGGCGACCAATGGAATATGGGCTACTAATCTGGTAGTATTTGACATTTGTTGCTGGAGTCTCCAATGCTTTTGTGTTCGTCCGTGTGGCATTATACTTGCTGTTATCTGTTTTCATCATGAAGAATGCTGAAACATTTTAGAATCTAACATCACTTAAAACTGAAGGAAGCAGACCAGAACCAGCTGAATTTGAACTAATGGTGTCTTGAAGCAAAAACCAGATCAGCATATGTCATTTTTCAATGGGATAATTCTGTCCTTTGATAGTTTTGACAATGGGAGAATAGTGAAATTCCAGTTGAGAAAGTTACAAATTGTTTCTGAAATTAAAAGAAAAAAACCGTAAAATAGTCAGTAAATGCAAGTGTGGCTGCTTATCCTAGCATGTACCATGGACACCATTCAGCACAGGATAGCCACCATGATCCCTAAAATACCATTACCAAGACTGCACAGGGGCATTTTGCACATCCTCCCACTGTCTCAGACCACTCTGAAACATCACTTTATACATCCAGTTTATAAAATAAATATTTAAAGTATTTTCTTAAATATCATTTTGCATTTACTATTTTTTCTGTTACAATGTTTTATTTTATACATGTGTCTTTGGTTCTAAATATATTCCAAATACATAATACTATACAATATATTAAAGTCATTTGAATAAGAGATAGAAATACATACAATAAAATTTGGAATGTTTCATTTTCCCTGAAAATGATTGCCAAAATCCACATAGGCTGGATACCTTCTCTGAAGGATGTGTTGTGGCTTTGGACTGAAATCTTTATTCTTACATGAGGGTTGTCAAATGTATTCATTCTCATACTAAAGCCATTGGATCCTACTTCTTATCTTCAGGCGACCATAAAAGTACACCTACAGAACTAGTTTCTTGTGATCGATTTGTTTAGTTCTACGTCATACTTTAGAAACACCTGACTCAGTGCTGCAGCTACTGCCTGTCAGCTATTGTCAGTGCAGGCTACCGCATATTTACACAGCAACTGACGTGAAAAGTGCCTATGTGACAGCCATGCAGCCAGAGCCATTTACATCACAGCCGGACAAGTGTGAAATGACCCTCACTATGCACAAATGTAGTGGTGAAATCACTACAACTGAACAAAGCTACAAGGCCTGATGGAATACCCATCAGATTCTGTACCACATTTGCAGTTGAGTTAGCCCCTCTTTTATCAGTAATATACTGTAGACCCCTGAAACAAAAAGCCATGACCAGTGGAAGGAAGAAAACCGAAGAGACATCCACCTACAAAAATGGTAGCAGAACATAATGATTAATGAAAACCATGTTAGCTGTATGTCTATTGCCAATATGACGTGCTGCATGCAGTAAACTGCCTACACAGAGGTGGTCCTTGACATAGGTAAACTTGTAAACGTAGTATTTGGCCTCTGTTGAGTGAGATAGTCAACCATGCAACCGTAATTGTTGTAAGAATGATGAACCTTAAATGTAGAACTAATATTAATCATTACAAGCAATGATGAAACCTCAAGTAGAGAACTAATATTAAACTAATATCAGTTCTGCACTTAATGTTTAGTCATTTCTTGTAATGATTACGATTGCACAGTCGCCTACCACCCTCAACAGAGGCCAAATACTATGTCTACATGTTTAACTCTATCAAGGACTGGCCCTATGTAGACAGTTTACTTTGTACAGCATGATGTATCAGCTCATTACACTTTTGCCAAGTGGTTGGCAGAATGTTTAGATCGGTGTTCTTGGATGTTGTCTTCAATATTACATACGACAATCAGACTATCTACGTCTTGACTTCAGCATTTGGTATAAGGTTGTTATCAGTGCTATCAAAACAGGACATTAGGCTGAAGCTTTCAAAGAAGCAAAAGTGGTTGTAACACGGTAAATGTGTAAGAACACAACGTAGATGGTTTTCATTAATCAATAGCATTAATGTCAGCTGTGGGTTCAATATGATCAAGATAATTGTAGCAAAGGTGATCCACAAAACTAATGTCCAATATCCTTGACATTTATTTGCTGTATTTAGAAAATATTCTGATCTCAAATGTAACAAGATATCTTGAACAGAATGGCCTTCTCCATGTCAACCACCATGAATTCTAAAAATATTGATTGAGGGAAATACAACTCGCATTTTTCTCATGTGACGTCTTTAAAGCCTTAAATAAAGACAGTTAGTGGATGAAATATTTCTTGACTCTCAAAAACTGTATGACTTATTGTCACATCAGTATTTACTGATGGCTGTTAGATCCTATAGATGATCAAGTGAAATTTTTGACTGATTGAGAATTTCTTGATACAAAGGACACACACTGTTACCTTGGGTGGAGGGTAGAAGTAAAATCAGATGTTCTCCAGGGAAGTGTGTTGAGGCCCTTGCTGCTCATGTGTATGTAAATGACCTTGCCAACTATATTAGCAGGAACCTCAGACTTTTTGCAGATGATATGGTTACCTGTAATGAAGTACTGTCTGAAAAAAGCTGCACAAATATTCAGTCTGATCTCAATAAGATTTCAAAGTGCTGAAAAGATACGCAACTGGCTTCAAATGTTCAAAATTGCAAAATTGTGTACATCACATACATAGTATTCTTCGACTACAATATCAGTGAGTCACAATTGGAATTTGTCAACTCACATAACTACAAGTCTGTAATAATTTTGAGGATACGAAATCGAATGATCATATAGGCTCAGTCACAGGTAAAGTATGTGGAAGATTTTGGTTCATTGGTAGAATATTAGGAAAATGCAATCGGTTTACAAAGGAGATTGCTTACAAAACACTCATGCGAGCCATCCTAGAATACTGCTCAAGTGTTTGGGATTAGTACTGATAGGACTAACAGGGATATAGAAAATATACAAAGAAAGGTAGAACAAATGGTCAAAGGTTTGTTTGACCTCTGAAAAAGCATCTTGAAGGTGCTGCAGAAACTGAACTGGCACTTAAAGATAGATGCAAATACCCCATGAAGCCAACTTATTAAGTTTCAGGAACCAACTTCAAGAGTTGAATCTTAGAATAGATTACAACTATGTAAGTATCACTCCCATATGGATTCCAAAAACAAGATTAGACTAATTACATACACTCAATTAAAGCAGTTATTCTCTCCAAAAGTCTGTGACAAAGCAGGCTGATTCTTTCAGCTATTATGTCCCCCCACCCCCTTCTTTTTGCAATTATCTTCAATAGTGTCATATTTATGGCAGGTGCCACAGTACCCAAAATCTTGACTATTCAATCAAGGTTTTGCCAACTTAACTTTATTATCCCTTACATTCATTTAACTGGAACTCAAAAGTGTAATTACATTACCTAGAAATTGTACTGATTACAAAATACCTATAATATAAAACTTAGTTATCACTGTACCTATAAAAACATATACCCAACTGCTAAGTTTCATACAAAGCAGATGAAAGATATATAAATAGGTGAAGTATCTACAGTATATAGCTAGTGCACTCATTTAGTTTCAGTGGTAATTAGCATTCTTATAAGCATTGTCACTGAAGTGGAATCACATATTTTAGCAAACTAGACAGCATGAACCGACAGAAATTATTGTTTTATCTAGAAGTCCTCAGTCAAACACATCTTATTTCACTATTCAGTTATTTAGAATCAGAAACTTTCAATTGTAGCTCATAAAAAAGACAGTGGACAGCAATAACTGAAAGCAGTTTTAATTATTGCAGTCTTATAAAACACAGGCTGCTGGAAGCCACTCTAGTCAGCCTGCAGAAGGTTAGGATATGAGCAAGATCTGTGCCCAAAATTACTGTAACACAGGGGCAGTGGCATGAGGAGGGGGAGGGGCTATAGCCCCCCCCCCCCCCCCCCCAATGGAGTATCGTGTTACACTGGATAAAATGATTTCACAAAGCAGCGAATATATTACGTCAACAGATTCAATCACTTTTTATAATTATGTAGCAATATAGGTTGCAATGTATTTCAAACACATTTTAACAAGAGAATAAAAGTGGCAAATAGCTTACTATCTAAACCAATAAATATCATTTAACTTAAAACGGGTGTCTTATTATTCATTAATATACGTTGAATGTATATCAATGTACCACTTACAACAATCAAGGAAGCAAAATATGCTGGGTATGCCTACAAACACTTAAATTGCTGACACCAGACAAAAACTTTGAAATCGTCGAGCACCTGGGTCGAATTGTATTATTTTCCCAGGCGCACACAAGTTCTGTAGACACATTGCAGTGCTAGCAACGCCCAAGATTTTCACACCATAGTACCACTTGAAGGTCTTATTCCTGCATACTGTTTTAAATACAGTGAGAATGAAGTGATCTAGGCATTAGAGAAATATGAACAGTTTTTGGGGAGTTCTTCGCTTTTAATGAAAGGAGAGCTGAAACTATGGAAGAAAAAGTGGACTGATGAAAGTAAAAGACCTGGAACAGCAACTGAAGCTTTGAAGAACTGTGACAAACAGTTTTTCCCAAATCTATATGTTTTACTTCAAATATTTGGGACTATTCCGGTCACCACAAGCACTTCTGAGTGAAGCTTCTCTACTTGAATTAATGAAAACTTATTTGTTTTAATTTGACCTTTTTTTATGGTTTATGTAATTTATAAAATCTCCCATGTTAAAATCAACCCCCCCCCCCCCCCCCAAACTCCAAAACAGTTACCAAAAACTACTTTAAGCAACATCAGATTTTACCAATTTGTCGGTGGAGGACCCCAGCTCTCCTTCCCCTAACCCCCCCCCCCCCATAACCCCACCCTCCCTTGGCAGACTTCTAGAGTCACCTCTAGTGTAAAACGTACTGAAGACAAGTTAGCACAAATTACAACTCACACAATGTGCAGAGTTTTATCTAAATTTCTGTAATTCAGTGACTGTTTTTAAACAGTGACTGTGAAAGTGCAATTAACCTCATGAACTGTGTTAATACTCAATAATGCATTCTGCAAACTGTAACAATAGTGCTCGTCAGTGAACAGTGTCGTTTCCAAATGATATTTACTATGCACTATCAATTTTGATATGACTATCTATGTGGAAGGACAGTGTTAATAGTGAATGTGTTAATGATTTACTTGCCACACATTAATTATCGTGAATCAGTACATCTGTGTTAGGTAACTGCACTAGAACTGCACTGATATAGGACATCAACAGAGTGTAGTGTGTGACTAACCATTTACCTGTGCATAGATTATGTTAAACGAGAGTCAATCTGGCCATAAACTGCAAGTGATTCAATATCAAAGAGCCATTAAAGTATTTAAACTATAAACTTTGTGTGGACTTTATCATTAGAAAAAGCTTACTTGAGACAATCACATTTCAGCCAGATTCGACAGAGGTGCAGCTACTGAGGGCAAATTAGCACAGGCAAATAAGGGTTACGCTGCAAGCCCATATGTGAAAGGAGTGGGAAGAAGTGGCAGATGTAAATGTTGATGCAGACAGAGTTTTAATTCTGTGTGGCATCCTGGGTATCTGATAATAGCCTCTAAAACAACGAAGAAGAAAGAAAGAATGAAGAGAGACACTTTTAGGCAAATCAAAATGCTTATGAGACACAGACAGATTGTATGGGGGGTGGGGGGAACCCAAAACAGACACACAAACACACACACTTTACAGTTAACAACACTTCGAAATACGCAATAGAAAACAAGAAAAATGACATTTACAGGAAAAAATCTTTGTTTATTAAAATTTTCACTGCACATTATATACAAAATGCTGATAACTATTAACATACACATATGCCTATCTTTCATGAATATACTCTTCGGCTGTTGGAACTGTAAATGGCACTTCACATTTGTGGCTTTTAAGTAATGATGCCAATTTAATTAGAAATTTTGGTTCTGGAATGATGTTTGCTTCCTGAGCCGATGTCCAGAGAGAGAGTGCTCCTACAGTATCACCCTGACGGCCTGTAATATCAAAACAGGTTATGAAGCAATTTGTGATAACTAAAATAAAGGTTGCTTCTTCTCCCAATTTTTAAGCTATGAGAAAGTAAGCTAAGAACATCACTTTTAATACACAAAGTGCAGTGTACAGCAGTACTAACATCCACAAACAGAGCAATAGCGCCAACATTTTAAAGTAAATAAAACCACAAAAGCTACATAAACAGAACAGTCCTCTTGTATTTCATTACTACAACTGGCTGTGTTGTTCTCATAGTAGCATCAAACTCTGCAACACCTTCAATACTTTTCACACTAATTATGGCCATATAAGGATGGTCTGTTCCGAATGTACTTCTTGCCAAAAAGCGACTCTGGTGGCTGGAGTCCAAAGTTTTTGTTAATGACGCCTTTTGTGTTTTTGTGGAGATATTTCCATAGCAACTTTCATTCCTTAACAGATATTTCTTTATATCTAACCGAGACATGAAATACCAAGTTTTGTAAATTTAGCTTTAAAATTTTTTTAATGTAATAAAATATTTTCTTCAAAATTTTCATTCCCTGTTGCATTCCCTTAGGGGTTGAATCTCCAGAAATATTGACATGTAATTTTTTAATTTCTAACCAAGAAGTCAAATATCAATTGACAAAGAAACTTTCACTCACTATTTTACTCCCTTAGTGGCTGAATTTCCAAAAATGCTGAAATTTTGTTTCCAAATAATTCTTACTGTGCACTTCATTTTTGTTTTGACATGACTTTCTACTTGGAAGGATAGTGTAATTACAAATAAAAAAATGTGTGTTTCAATGTTTTTAGAAATTGAACCCCTAATGGACTGAAATAGGGGATGAGACTTTTTTAAAGATAAATCTGTGAAAATTTAATTTTGACTTCAGAGTTAGAAATAACATTCTTCACTGTTTTTATTTTCACCCACTATTTTACACCCTTGCTGAAACGCATATTTTTTATTTTCTGACTGAGAAACCAAACACCAGTTTTTTGTACTTCTAGCCTCAAACTTCCCTTAGTAGCAATATACTTTCAAAAAGCCTTTCACCCCCTTAGGAGTCAAATTTTAGACAACCCCTTCTTAAACAATGCCTACAGTGTAACATCCCCCCCCCCCCCCCCCCCAAACTTGAAGTTTCTATAATTAAAGGTTGAGGCTGGGCGATGATGAGTCAGTGAATCAATCTGATCCTGTTTTACCCTCTTAGGTGTTGAATTTCCAAAAACAGTGAAACACACAATTTTTTTTACTTGCAACCAAATACCACTGTTCATAGATATGACTTTAAAAATTCTTTTAGTAGTTCCTTAATAATGATATTTTTTTCATCACTATTTCACCCCCATACAGTAAAATTTTCAAAAAATTGTGAAACATGAATTTCTTTATCTATGACTGAGAAAACAAATACCAGTTTTCACAGGTATAGCTTCAAAAATGACATGACAGTGACAAAAAAACTCATCCCTTATTTCACACCCTTAAAGTTGGAATTTCAAAAAATACCTTGGAAAACAACACTTCTAGTATAAGATCCACACTTTCCACAAATTTCAAGTTTCTATACTTAACAGTTTGGACTGGGTGATGATGAGTCAGTCAGTCAGCCAGTCAGTCAGGACATTGCCTTTTATATATACAGATTATCACAACACAGTTGTTTTTAATTACAAGTATTTTATCCATGAATCTGCTGATGAAATTTGCTCTGATGAACTTTTCTTGTATGAACAGTGAAATTGTACCAACTAACTGAAAAATAACATTCTTGTAGTCTGAGTTCTTGATATCAACAGTTAAGAAGCAGCTAGCCTCACAATGCATGAAATGAATTTAAATACATTTGGGAAGAAGAGACCTGCATCACATACAAAAGAAGCAGTTGAGAAAATAACGTGTGAATTCAACTGTAAAGGCAAACAAGCCATCACCCTAGATCCACACACTCACAGAAGGTGATAGGCGCCAATTCCAGCAGGATTTAGCCCAATGCTAACAATCGAAAGAAAGAATTTTATACGTAATTCTGTACACAGGTGGAACATCCTAGTTAATTCTAAAGGTACTTTCTAGTTTTAAACAAACTTTACCTGATGTATCAATATTATTGGAAGGAAAGTTACTACTCACCACACAGCACAGATGCTGAGTCACAGACAGCACGACAAAATGACTATCACAGCACACACACACACACACACACACACACACACACACACACGACTGCTGTCTTGTTGACTGGTTGGTTTAAAAGGGGGGGGGGGGGGGGGGAAGGTACCAAACTGCTTGGTCATCGGTCCCTTGTCCACGTCAAAAGAATCGTACAAGGGAAAGAATAAAACAAACAAGATGTAGAGCACAAGACCGAAAGGAAGGAAAAATCACAAGAACAGGAGAAAGGCAACAAACACTACAAGGGGGGAGGGGAGGGGGAACTAGCGCGCAAGAAACAGGTAGAAGAGATTAAACCAAGAAAGCAGATTATCATGTCTGGCTGCCCTTGAGAATAAAAAGGAGAAGCTAGCCACTCTGCAACACATTAAAAACTTCCAGCGTAAAAGCAGTAGAGTTGAGGACACAGAAGGACAAAGGACATGTGCTAAAATTTAGATGGAGTGATAAAACCCACCCTCACATATAAAATTTATAACTTAATCAACCGATGAGACGTTGTCAGCTAAGATTACCAGCAACGAGTCCGGTAAGTGAAGATTTCGTCGCAGTGCAACCACAGAAAGACAGCTCAACAGAGTATGGGCCACTGTCAACTGGGCACTGCACCGACACTGAGGCGAGTCTTCACAGAGCAAGAGAGAGCCAAGGGTGATCCAAGCATGGCTAATGGGAGCTGGCAGAGGACCAGAGTCCCTGCGAGAGGCCTGCATGCAAGACTTTTACACATTTGTAGTCTCCTTAATGACACGCAGTTTGTTGTGTGTACTGTTATGCCATTCCAACTCCCAAAGCTGAAAAACCTTGCGGTGTAATAAGGAACACAGGTCAGTTACAGGAATGCTGATTTCCGTAAGCAGTTTCCGTGTAGCCTGCTCGGCCAGTCTGTCGGAAGTTCATTGCCTGGGATGCCGACGTGTCCTGGGGTCCAGACTAACACCACTGAACGACTGGGCCGTTCCGAGGCATAGATGGACTCCTGGACGGTTGCTACTAACGGATGGCGAGGGTAGCACTGGTTGATAGCTTTGAGACTGCTCAAGGAATCAGTACAGCGAAGAGACGACTCGCCAGGACACGAGCGGTTGTGCTCGAGAGCACGAGATATGGCCATCAGCTCTGCAGTGACAACACTGCACTCATCTGGCAAGGATTGCTGCTAAATATGCCCTCTGTGAACATATGCAAGGCCAACATGAGCATCAGCCATTGAGCTGTCTGTGTAAACCACTTCAGAGGCCCAGGACATGTCAAGAATCTAAAGGAAGTGACAGCGGACAGCAGAAGTGTTAATTAAGTCCTTAGGGCCATGCGAAAGGTCCAGATGAAGCTTTGGCCTAGGTTTACACCATGGAGATGTATGTGAATGGACCCCGAGTAGGGTGGTAAGGGGAAGGACTCCAGTTCAGACAGAAGGGATCGGACGTGAATCGCAATCATAAGCCCTGACCTGGGCCGCCGTTGCGGGAGATGAACGCTGTGGTCGGGAAAAGGAGACAGTAATTCAGATGGTCAGGAGAGCTACGAATGTGTGCAGCGTAACTGGTGAGCAGTTGTGCAAGTCTCATAGTCTCATCTGCAATGGAGGGACTGCAGCCTCCACCAATACGCTGGTCACTGGACTCGTCCTAAAAGCTCCTGTCGCTAGTCGAACTCAACAGTGGTGCACTGGGTTGAGTAAACACAACACTGAGGGCGCCACCAAACCATAAACCATAAACCACATTCCCATTGTCAAGGCGGGAATGAACAAGGGCTCTGTAGAGCTGCAGCAGCATAGGGGAGCGATATGCACCCCAGTTGATGTTACTCAGGCAACAGAGGGCATTGAGGTGCTGCCAGCACTTCTGCTTAAGCTGACGAACATGAAGATGTCAAGTCTATCGAGTGTTGAAAACTAGTCCTAAGAATTGAAATGTCTCCACTACCGTGAGTGGATCGTCATTAAGGTAAGAATCGTACGATGCTGTCAGAAAGTGCATGGCACACAACTTTGCAGCTGAAAACTGGAAGCCGTGGGCTAGCCCATGACTGCGCCTTGTGGATGGTTCCCTGTAGGTACTGCTCAGCAACACCAGTACTGGAGCAGCAGTATGAAATGCAGGAGTTGTCTGCGTACAGAGAAGGTGAGAATGATGACCCTACAGCTGCTGTGCTACACCGTTAATGGCCACTAAAAATAGAGAGACACTCAATACAGAGCCCTGCAGGACTCCATTCTCCTGGATATGGGGGTGGGTGGAGGCACACACTCGGACACGGAAAGTACAGGGTGACAGGAAGTTTTGGGAGTGGGCCCCGAAGACTCCACTCATATAAAGCGGCACGGATTTGATGTCACCAGGTTGTGTCATACTCTTTCCATAAATAAAAAAAGACGGCAGCCCGGTGTTGGCGCCTTGAAAAGGCTGTTCGAATGGCAGACTTGAGGGATACAAGATTATCAGTGGTAGAGCGACCCTGTTGGAAAATGCCCTGGCATGGAGACAGCAGGCCCAGTGACTCTAGGAGCTAACACAACCGCCGGCTCACCATATGTTCTAATAGCTCACAAAGAATGTTGGTGAGACTGATGGGCTGATAGCTATCCACATCAAGCGAGTTTTTACTGGGATTGAGCACCGAAATCATGGCGCTCTCCCGCTGTTGCGATGGAAATATGCCATCACACCAGACCCGGTAGAAGATGATGAGGAGATGTCGCTTGTTGTCGGATGAGAGATGTTTAACCATCTGATTGTCGATCCGATCTGGCCCAGGAGCTGTGTCAGGGCAATGTGCAAGGGTGCTGTGGAGCCCACACTCTGTAAATGGGGCATTATAGGGTTCACTGTGGAGGGTAATGAACGAGAGGACCTTCCCTTCCACTCGCAGTTTGAGGGTGTGAAAGGCTGGGGGGTATCTCTCTGACTCAGAGGCTCAAACATAGTGCTTGGCAAACGCATTTGCATCAGTAGATAACATGCCATCTATGTTAATGCTAGGGACACCTGTGGGGTCTGGTACCCAAAAACACATCTGCTCTTCGTCCAGACTCGGGAAGGTGACATATGGCACCCAATAGTCGAGAAGTACCTCTTCCAACACTCCTATTTCCATCTTTTTATAAGCTGGCGAATGCAGGCATGGAGCCATTTAAAAGCTATTAGGTGCTTCAGGGAAGGGTGCCGCTTATATCACAGAAGAACCCGCCTATGCTCTTTAATGGCCTCAACAATTTCCGACGACCACCAAAGTACTGTATTTCGCCGGGGGTGTCCTAAAGAACAAGGGATCGCATTTTCCACAGCAGAAACAATCATTCTAATGAACTGCTCAACCACAACATCGATGATACCGAGTGGGGGAGATTCAACGGTGACAGCAGAGGTGAAAGCTTCCCAGTCTGCCTTGTTTAGAGCCCATCTGGGTAGATGTCTGGGGGAATGGCACCGAGGGAGTGACAGGAAGATGAGAAAGTGGTCCCTGCCACACAAATCATCAAGGGCTTACCAGCGGACAGATGGGAGAAGCCCTGGGCTGCAGAGGGATATATCAATGGCATAGTAAGTCCGGTGAGCCACACTGAAATGTGTGGTGCCCCAGTATTTAAGAGGCAAAAGTCGAGTTGAGACAGTAAATTTCTCCATCTTTGCCAGTATGCACAGTGCCACCCCACAAGAGGTTATGTGCATTAAAATCTCCCGAAAATAGGAAAGGTTTAGGGAGTTGTTGAATCAGTGCAGCAGATACGTTCAGGGGTACTGCACCATCTGGAGGAAGATATATGTTGCAGACAGTTATTTCCTTTGTCATCCTTATCCTGACAGCCACAGCTTCAAGAGGCATTTGAATGGGCACAGTTTCACTACATACTGAGTTCAGGACAGAGACAAACTCTACCTGACTCACTATTATAGTCAATATGGTTCTTGTAATATTTCCTATAGCCGTGGAGGGCAGGGGTCCGCATTGCCGGGAACCAGGTTTCCTGGAGGGCAATGCAGAAAGCAGGTGTAAACTTATCAGTTGCCGTAGCTCAGCCAGGCAGTGGAAAAAACTGCCACAATTCCATTGGAGGATGACATGATCGTGAGGCTGAGAAGGCATGAACCCCCAAGGAGGCAGTTTACACCTCAGGGGTCACCTGCTGCCACTTACTTAGTACCTGAGCAGTCTATAACCCTTGTGTCTGAGGGTCTGGCAAGATCTAGGTCCTCAGTGGACACTAGAATCTCCACCTCATCCTCAGACACAGAGCTTGTAGGTAGCTGTGGTGTGGGTGCCACCACAATTTCCTTGTTCTTGGGGGTCTTCTTTTTGAATGTCTCTCACTGCTCCTTGGGTTTCTCTGGCTGGGAGGGCTTCACTGATTCAGTCTCCGGGACTGAGGAGGATCATGAAGCACTACGATCAGCTGCTTTTGGGCACTTCAGCCACTGGTGTTATCTTTCCCACTGGTAGAAACCTGAAAAGGGAGAGACCCAAGGGACCCCTTCTTAGCAATAGGAACCAAAGAAGATTTAAGTTTCTCCAGCTGACAAGTGGGGACTGATGTCTCCGATGGTTGGGGGGCAGTGCTCCCGAGGTAGGTGGTGCGGCCGAGGTAGGTGGTGCGGGAGCAACAGGGAGGGAAGTGCCCCCCACCATCAAGAGGGCAGAAGTAGTCTTGTGGCTCTGAGAGCCGATTGGAATTGGCGGAACTGACGGAGCTAGAACTTTTCTTGTAGTGGCGGCGTAAGATGATATCATAGCCACAGGATGCAGGCGTTCAGTTGGTCTGGGGTCTTGTATTTCATGAGTTTCCATTCTTTCTGGAGAATCCTGCAGTCCAGTGAGCAAGGAGAATGGTGCTCTCTGCAGTTGACACAGATGGGAGGCAGGGCACATGAAGTATTGGGATGTGATGGACGACCGCAGTCCCAACATATTATTCTGGAAGTACATTGGGAAGACATATGCCCGAACCTCCAGCACTTAAAACACCGCATCGGGGGAGGGATATATGGCTTGACATCACACCGGTATACCATCACCTGACCTTCTAGGGTACTGTATCACCCTCAAAGGCGAAGATGAAGGCACCTTATTATCCTTTGGACCCTTAAGTATGCACCATATGAAATGAACACCTCATTGCTCTAGGTTGGTGTGCAGCTCATTATCAGACTGAAAAAGAAGATCCCTTTGAAATAGAATACCCTGGACCATATTTAAGCTCTTATGGGGCTTGATGGAAACACAAACATCCCCCAGCTTGTCACAGGCGAGTAGTGCTCGTGACTGGGCAGAGGATGCTGTTTTTATCAAGACTGACCCAGATCGCATTTTGGACAATCCCTGCAACTCCCCAAACTTGTCCTCTAAATGCTCCACAAAACACTGAGGCTTCATCAACATGAAGGATGCCCCATCAGCTTTTGTGCATATGAGGTACAGGGGTGAATAAGCATCACTGCCATCCTTAGCCTGGCATTCCTCCCATGGTGCGGCCAGGGAAGGGAACTATTTGGGGTCATACTTCTTTGCATTGTAGTTAGACCTCGACCGCTTAGAGACTGCTGGTGTTGGGCCACCAGCAAGAGATGACTTAGTGCGCTTCATGGCGTGTTATCTGACCTGATGCCACCCACTCCAACCCAGGGGCCCTCCCCACAGGCACCACCAAGCCACAGCAAAGGCCACCTGGCAGGATGGCCATTGCGAGGAGTCCTGATGCCCCGACATGATGGACATCTACTCCTTGGCATATGTGGGGAGTTAATGTTGCAGGCATCAGCAGATCAATCCCTGTGTAATCAGGGGGCAACAACCAACAGGGTATATGGCAACCCAACCACAACGATCTGGCTCCTGTGCTGGATATGAGGTGCAAAGAAGCCCATAGTCATCGCCGGCACAAAAAACGACACTGAATAATGACTGGAGGGAAACACACCCAGGAAGGTGTCCTCGCCCAAGAGATGGAGAACGAGCGGAACTGCAAAGCAAGATGAGATACAACTGCAGTCATGTGTGTGACTTGTGTTTGTGTGAGTGTGTGTGCACCTGTCATCTATTTTTGACAAAGACCTTTATGATTGAAAGCTTATTGTGTGATAGTCTTTTTTGTTGTGCCTATCTGTGACTCAGTATCTGCACTATATTGTGTGTAGAAACTTTCCTTTTCATAATATTGTTACATTCCATCCTGGATTTTCCATTGTTTGATTTTTACCTGAAGTACTGAAGAAATGATCAGCAAATTCTGTTCAAGTGTATGAAACAGTCAGTAAAGGTAATATGTGTAAAAGAACATTGGCTTAAAACTGAAATTATTATTATCCATAATAAACTAGCAAGCTACAAACTGACTGCCAGCTTTTGCAGAGGTAAGGGGTACGGCCACTCCACATGAACATGAACCACACTGAGTTGGGGTGCCTCGACACAGATACCTGTGCTGTAGGTGCAACCACAATGGAGGGGTCCCTGTGGAAAGGTCAGACTAACCCACTGTTCCTATGAAGAGGGTCAGAAGCCTTTTCAGTAGCTGAAGGGGCAACGGTTTGGGTGACTGACTGATCTGACCTTGTAACATTAGCCAACATAGCCTTGCTGCGCTGGTACTGTGAATGATTGAAAGTGAGGAGAAGCTACGTTTTTTTCTCCTTAGGGCATCCAGCTCTATAAAATGATTATGGCATCCTCTAGGAGAACTACCGTATTTACTCGAATCTAAGCCGCACTTTTTTTCCGGTTTTCGTAATCCAAAAAACCGCCTGCGGCTTAGAATCGAGTGCAAAGCAAGCGGAAGTTATGAAAAATGTTGGTACGTGCCGCCACAACTAAGTTCTGCCGTCGAATATATGTAGCCCTGCGCAGGCATGCTTTGTAGGCACAAAGATAAATACTGGCGCCAAACCTCTGCGTCAGTAAATAAATTAAAAAAAAAAAAAAAAAGTGGAAGACGAGCTTTTTTTCTCCGCCGCGAGTTTCGACCACTGTATTTTCATACATTATCCAACGACGTAAATACAAATTCCGTATTGTTCATCTTCGAATGTAGCACAATTTCAGTGTACTACGAAAATCTGACTGGCAAGACTGTTTGGGATGTATGTCAATATGGCCAACTCTACGTTGTGAATTTTTTCCTATCTGTGAGAAGAGATGGTTGCTAATAGGAACCTGATGAAATTTGAATCACATACAGTATTCTCTTCACCATAATAATACGAATATAAACATTTTGCCATGTATTCTTTCGTGTTCATTATAACCCTGTCTGCCTAATAAACTAAGAAACTAGAGTGAGACAACAGCAAACGCGGAAGAATATACGTATTGTGTCATGTTTATATTCGTATTATTCTTATGCCTAATCGTGATGCAGTCAGAAATGAAGCACGGCAAGTGACTAGATTTTTAAATCTAAGATGTCTAATTTCTGTGCAGAATTTGATGTAATAAAGAAGCGGCCGCAAAGATTTTCAAACGGAGAAAAATTTTCGCCTAACTCTCGTTCAGAACATGTTCTATCATACGCAGTCTATTATTTTATTCTTCTTGATCATTATCAAAGAAAGCAGCAGTGTAAGTAACAACAAATAGCAGTCTCTTGCCATTGTTTTGCTAATGAGATGATTCCTCTCTTTTTTTTTTAATTGTACACGGCGGTAGCGCGCACAAAAGCAAGCCATGCCGCGAGCCGCGTCAGACCGTAAACACGCGCTATCAGAATGCGACAAACAATGCATGACACAGTGCAGTAATGCATTTTCAGCTTAAGAGTGACGCAAACATCTATAACAAAGAAAACGGCACTTATCAGATCAAAGCAAAATAAGCAATAGATTCAAACCAGACGAAGCACGTGAAAAAGGAAGGATACCCGTATAAATACGGACGGAGCGCCTGACGCATAGCAATGGCTACGTGGTAAAGCTTAACTGCTAAGCTTACGACTCGAACCAAACTACTGTAGCTGTATCGTCATTCATTCGACCTAAATTGTGTCTCATATTACAATGGACCAACTTTGTTTCGATTTGGAGGTGCGGCCTAAAACTTTTCTCTCCCCTTGAATTTCGAGTCTCAAATTTCACGTGCGGCTTAGACTCGGGAAATTTTTTTTTTCCTTTATTTCGAGTCTCATTTTTCAGGTGCGGCTTAGATTCGAGTAAATACGGTATTATGGAAGTAAAATATTCTCCCATTTGGATCTCTGAGCAGTGGCTGCTCAGGAAGATATTGCCATCAGGACAAACAAAACTACCATTCTGTGAGTCAGTGTGTGGACTGTTAGATCTCTCTATCAGGTATGTAGGTTTGAGGATTTAGATATGGAAATAGACAGATTGCAGTTATATACAGTGGGAATTACAAGTGCAGTGGCAGAACGAACAGTACTTTTGGTTGTGTCAATAGAGGATTATCAATATAATATCAAATAGTGGCAATGCAGGGGTTGAATAAGAAAATAGGAATGTTTGTAAGCTACTTTGAACTCCATAGTGAAAGCTTTATCACAGCCAACACACACACACAAAGCCAACACCAACCACAGCAGTACAAGTTTATTTGTGACCTAGCTCCATAGCTGATGAAGAGATTGAAAGAATGTATGATAAGATAAAGGAAATTATTCAGATAATTAGGGGAGGCGAAAATTTAATTTGATGGGTGACTGGAATTCAACAGTAAGAAATGTAAGAGAATGAAAAACAGTATGAGAACACAGACTGGGGGAAGGTATAATGAGGAAGCCGCAAGATAAAATTTTGCACAGAGCGTAAGTTAATCATCACAAAAACTTGGTTTGAGAATCAAGAAGGTTGTATATGTGGAAGAGACTGGGAGACTGCTATGTTTCAGACTGTTTATAGAGTGTATTAAGAAATCTCCATTACAAACTTCTAGGACTTGTAAAGGGGAGTGAGTACATAATATTTTGAATGAGAACCTAGGTCCGGAAATGTTCCATTTCCATTCTATTATGGCTTCGATTCAGATTTTTAACTCACACATTTCTGCTTGAGGAATTGAATTAGGTGTGATGCAGTACAATTATTAAGTAACAATTCAAAAGGAAACATAACGAAATATCCATTTATCACTTAAGCACATTTACTTGTATTAACACTTAAACGTCACATTCTGAATGTACAGTATGCTCGGTTCCTTTTTGTTTTGAAATAATATAAACATGTAATATTTAAGTGTTAATACAAACATATGTACTTAAGTGTAAGTGGATGTTTCATTATGTTTCCTTTTTAATTGTTACTTAATAACTATACCGCATCACACCTAATTCAGTTCCTCAAGCAGAAGTGGACAAGTTAAACATTTGAATTTAAATCGTCTTAGAATGTAAATGATACGTTTCCAGACATGGGTTCCTATTCAAAGTATTACATACTCACTTCCCTCTACAAGTCCTAGAAGTTTGTATCAGGAATTTCTGAACACCCTGTATAATGGTAAGAGATTTCAAAATGAGATTTTATGCCGCACAACTTTTCTAGGGGTAGATGTGGGCTCTGAATGTAATTTCTTGAGTATGAACTGCAGATTAAACATGAAAACATAACAAAAAGGTAGAAATTTAAGAACATAGATGGATGAATATACTGAAAGAAGCAGGGGTTGCTGAGTTCCTGATGTTGGACTGAAATAGGGAAAGGGATAGAACGTAAGACGAACAGGAAGCTCTGAATGATGAAAAAAGAAAGGCAGCAGAAAATTGCACAGAAATTCCTGGAAAAGACTGGAGATATTGCATTCAATTGATAAAAGGAGAAAATATAACAATGCAGCAAATGAAGCAGGTGAAATGGAATACAGACATCTCAAGAATGAGATTGACAGTAAGTGCAAAATGGCTAGAGGATAAATGCAAGGGATATAGAAGAATGCATAACTAGGGGAAAGACAAGTGTCACCTGCAGGAAAATTACAGAGACTTTTGTGGAGAAAAGTGAAGCAGGTGTGTGAATGTCAAGAGCTTAGATGGTAAGCCTGTACTAAGCTAAAGGTGAAAGGAATATATAGAAGACATTGTAAGACAATGACTGCTGCTGACAAACCAGTCACTAAAAGGAGCACTGTCCAACAGCTCGATGGGGAAAGATCTGATAGTACATTAATCTGATCATATATAGATGGTCATCACGAGGAACAATGACAATACTATCGCTGAAGAGAAGTCACCTCAAGAAATTGTGCCTCTGTAAAATTGTTGTGTATTCCTTGCTCTAACTGAAATAAAGCTTTCATTCAAGCAGTCCATCAGAAGTTAAAAATTATGTGTTCTCTGTGCCACAGTCTGACAAGATCAGACGAGGGCTCTAACTCAAAACGTAGTTATCCTTCAAATAAAATAAAACATGACCGAGACTGTGAATGTTATGATTTAAAGAGGTGTCACTTGTATTATATTACAAATCTCTTCTTTAATGATTTTTCACGTATACGACATGCAGCAAAGTGGGTGGATGGTAGATAGATAGATGAAGTATTGCAATGGATTCCAGATAAAATTGATGACTGAAAAGGTAACCCAAAGGAAGGAAGGAAGAAGGAGGAGCTGGAGGAGGAGGAGGAGGAGGAGGAGGAGGATGAGGTGGTAGTGGTGGTGAATTAACATCTCCTATACATCTGTAACACATAATATATAGAAAACGCTCTAAGTTAAATATTTAAAAATAAGTGACTTACAGTATATTTCCAACATGTATGTATAAATTGAAGGGATGTGTGGATGTGGTAGTCCTTGGCTTGCTGCTACTATCTTCTCAAGAGGAGATAATTTTTTTTCATCCACAAATCTCTTGCATCGTTGAATGAAGAGTGACCAGTTGAAATGTTTATTCTGAAATCAGATCAGTTTTATTGTTTTCCATCCCTAAATCAGTTCTGTCACTAACAAAATATATAGCAATACATGTGTATGTCAAAATGCTCTCATAACATATAAAAGAAAAATGTCTGTCAAAGTAATAGGTGTGTACCCCAAAGGGATAGGTGTTCAATCTTGAACACAAAAGCTTCTATTCTCAGTTTTACCATGCAGTGGTAAAACCAAAAAAATCATGCATTCATCATATCCAACAAATCACATCAGAAAGGCCAATCTATGGGAACATGACATCACTCAAGGTCTACATAACAAAGCCAATCAAATCATAGAAACTTAATCTGCACGGAGTACTAACAATAAACTATCACTATACTGCTCAGCAGTAATTATGATTGTCATAGCTGAATGTGATCTAGTGAATTAAAAGGGAAGCTTCTCAATATGCGCTATATAGCTGCTGTTTATCTGCTAAAGGTAAAAAAAAGTAAAGTCTGTAGCAAAAACCTGAGACCGGGCTATTGGCTTGACTGCCAGCAGAGTGTAGCATTTCTTCGCCGTGGCAGTAGGAGAGGGAGGGTGGTGGGACCAACGCCCAGTCTGCCTTCTAGCCTCAGGAAAGAACCCTAGTAATCATTTGATAGCAAACTGAATGGACCTGAGGCCATCCTGTAGGGACTGGAATTAAGAAGAATCCCCACACAATTATATTGGACTGAACACAGGATTTTCATGGGTGGAGTTTAATGATCTAACCACTGGACTACCACGGTCACTGTTTATTCACTACTGGTACATAAATATTTACTTGATTAGATAGGTAGTTTTTAAAGAAAATATTTACCCACATTCACAAATTACTGAGTCCTATTACAGTAAGTTACTGCTTGTCATATAGCTTTACAATGAACATTTCTACTTGCTATGCACTTGACACTTCCCATTCTTTGAATCTAGAATTCACATAAATTGTAGAAAGAGTGGCTAAATGAACTGTGTTTTTTTAATTTTTTCAACTGATTGAGATTCCAAAATGTCCTGCTTCATGTTAGATGACAGCTTTTTACACAAAGTATATGTGAAAATTATTTTTGTGTCTTGTATTGTGGTTGTATCACAGTTCAGTTGAAACTAATTTTTCTTTTGAGCAACAAGAGCTGTTAAGGAGTAAGTATGTTGGGAAATGAATGCAAGAATTTCAAGATTCTTAAAAAGGCTGATGTGTAACATGTCGAATGTGTGGAATAATGAGTTCCACTTCTAACCAATCGAGCCAATGAAAGATGTCCCAAGAAACCAGAAATGTCATTTAGGTAGTTATTAGGTGTGGAATATAGCACTACGCACACTCTGGTTTGCCGTACATGCAGACTGGGTGCGAAAGACGTCAGCTCGGAACATTGACAGAGCACGACAGTGAGTGTGGTGAGTGTCCACATATTATGGAGGCCCCCTAATGCTTTGGCATCATGGTGTGGCGGTGCCCTTGGAAGTCCTGGAGCAAAAGGTGTGGACAATAATGTCAATGCCAGAACAGTTGAAGCAGATAAAAGAAAAACTCATTCCAAAATGTCAAATCAGTACATGTTATGATATATTTTAAGCTATAAGTTAAGAGAGATCTGTTTCATCCACAATCATAAATGAAGTCGCGCTGTGGAAACATTTTGCTTATAAAACAGAAGCGTTACTGTACAAGTGACTACATCATTTTAGTAACTTGAATAGATCAGAGCTCTCTTTCAGCACCCACCACTACGAAAAGTGAAGAAATCCACTGACAAGAGGAAACGACACTACCTAGTGGCACTGCATATCAGATCTGCTACAGCGAATTACATCAAGAATGATGACTGCAAGATATCTGTAATGCAAAAGTTGGCATACATATTAGCTGGTGACAGGTCACATATGGCATGGAATACAAATGCCAAAATCCCACTTCTTTCACTTGAAGTCCTCTACAACTTGTTTGCTCATCTATTTTACAATATTTTAGTCCTTGTTTCTACTGAATAATTACTTTGTTTACTTGAGCTGCACTGTTCCACAAGATAATTCTGTAAGTTAGCAGGAAGCGAAAATATGCAAAGAAAGCCGACACATCTTTCGGTCAACACAATGGGAGTTGCTTCTAAGCACTAATATGCTGAGCTAAGCATCTCGATTAGTTATCCACGTCTTGTCGCCATCCAGTTGAACCCCAAATAATTCTACAAACAGTGTCTCAATTAGCACACGATCATTAAAGTCCACTCCTGGTGCTGGCATGTTCTTTTGCTGTTTTGAAATTGCATAGTATAAGTCTTTCGAAGATTAAGACAAACTGTTAGCTCAACAGGCCTACAGTTAATTCACAGCAATAATCAGAACTGTGTGATATGATTGAGTTTGGACCCTCAGTTAGTATGCTTGTGTCAGTGGCAAACATGACGGTTTTTGAAGATCATTTACGTAAATTAATAATAAGAGCAGGCTCAGAACAAAATTTATGTGGGACCCCATATGCTCTGTTTCCACAGTCTGACATCAATTTTCTTCCTCTTCTACAGCCAGTATGACACGTTATGGAAGGTAAGACACCATTCATGCAAAAGGGATCACATTAACATTATTACATTTCAGTTTGCTGTGGTTCACACAAGCAGCGTCTTTGAAAGGGCCATTTGAAAGGGCCACAGAATATTCCAACAGGATAATTATTCCTATTTAACCCTGCTACGACTTCATTTCTGAGCTTGTTTGGCTTCCTCTTTGGAGAATCACCTACAAAAGTTAAATTGAGGGGCAGCTAACAAGTTCTGCTCATTAAAATGTGTTGATATTCTATAAAGTACCACTTTCCCAAAAGCTTTTCAAAAGACTGAAGGAAGTGAGATGGATCCATCAGTGGAGGTGTTTTGCTTATCTCCATTTTGTGCATTACTGCAAAGTATATCTGAAAACAGCCATGCCATATACCAGCTCAGCTGCAATCACAGCACAGCTTTTCGCACTTGTATGACCGCCAACCAGCTGTCCACCAGGATGAATGGCCACTACCAAACTGTGGCCAAGAACAAAGTAGATCACCCTGTGGCACAACATGCAGCTCAACATAATGCCATGACATGCCGTCACTGTCATCTGTGCCAAAGGTGAACATACCGACTATTAGGTGGGTGGCTATGATGTTCTAGCTGATCAGTGCAATCGTGACTTATTTAGCTTCATAGTAAAAAAAAGCCTTTTGCACACATAGTGGGTGTCCCATTTATCTTGACTACCCTAAATAACTGTTTGTCCAGATGAAGATTACAAAATGTTTCAAGCAAATGTTTTTCAGCTGTCAGCATGATTGCCTTCATTGTAGCTTTGTTTTTTACAAAGATATGAACAGCGGTATAACTTTTTTTAAATGGCACCCTATATTTTTTATTCGGTAATTCATTTCCTCTCCTAAAGACCTATTCAAAAATGTATCACAGTGTACCATTCACTGAAACACAACATTATTAATTACATAGCACAACACTGACTATGAGCCTGGGATCACAAACGCATCCACTTGCTGGAGTTGTCAGAAAAGAAACGAAAACCAAGTAAAAACACAACACAAAATTGACTTTGACTCTCCGCTACTACTGCCCAGGAGTAGAACATTCAAAGATCTCAAAGTGGTGAATCTAGGCACCGATACACTGGTGCACTCGTTGAATGAAAGAATTATTTACCGCTTCCAGTGCTGCCTGCTGAAGAGAATTACAAGCAAGCACGATACGTTCCTGCATGTCCTCTGGAATTTTAGGAATATCGCGATAGACAACGTCTTTAATGCATCCCCAAAGAAAAAAGTCCAGAGGATTTAAATCAGGAGACCTAGCAGGCCAAGTAACTGTTCCTCCTCGACCAATCCATCTGGCAAGATACCTTTGGTTCAGAACACGACATGCATGCAAGGCATTATGTGCTGGACATCCATCGAGTTGATACCACATAAGCATTCTGGTTCTTCGTGGCATTTCATCCAGAAGAGGAGGAACAATTTATCTGAGGAAGTTGGCATGCACTGTGCCGTTTAGACTACCATTGATGAAATAAGGGTCAATAATTGTAGTACCAAGCATCCCAGACCAGGCGTTAACCTTTCATTGACGCTTATGTTCCACCTGTCTAAGCCATTGTGGGTTGTCGCTGGACCAATAATGCATGTTCCCTATATTTACCTGTCCTTTGTCTGAGAAGGAACACTCATCAGTAAATGGAACATTGGAAGAGAAGTTCGGGTTGGTGAGGATTTGCTGCTGTGCCCACTGACAGAACTGTACATGATTCTGGAGATCATTCCCATGCAACTCTTGATGTAGTAGTACATGGTAAGGATGGAACTGATGACATGTAACAATACAATGTACACTGGTTTTAGGAATGCCAATCTCATGTTATAACAACAGAAGCGAGAAAAGTAACTTTGGCAGCTTCTTCTGTGCGAGTGCTATGACGATTGCATTGTCGTGGGTTGAAACTTCCCGTTTCCTGAAGCGCACAAAAAAATGAGAAAACATCTGTTGGGAAGGTGGGTTGTTGTCAGGATGGACTAAATGTACCCGTACATAAGAAAACAGTATTGCACTTACTGTTCTGCTAACTTACATTCCCCATAGATGAGTAGCATTTCTATCTTCTCTTCGTTGGTGTATATTCTACTCACACAGCTCTTCAACTGTTGATGGTCGATGGAATGACGGGTGTGCATTCTACTTATTTTTCCATTTGTCCTCTGACAACATCAGCACGTGGATGCGTTCCATTACCACGAGTACCTGCACTAAGTGCTGGGAGTGTCAATGTCAATGTTGTGTTATGTAATTAATAACGTTGTGTTTCTGTGAATGGTACACTGTGATACATTTTTGAATAGGTATTTAGGAAAGGAAATGAATTACTGAACAAAAAACACAGGGTGCCATTTAAAAACGTCATGCCGCTGTTCATATCTTTGTAAAAAACCAAGCTACAACGAATGCAATCATGCTTATTCATGTCCTCCTGACGGCTAAAAACATTTGCTTTGAAACATTTTGTAATTTGCATCTGGACAAACAGTTATTTAGGGTAGTCAAGATAAATGGGACACCCTGCATATTGATCAAAATGTTTTAACACATTTGCAACAGGATACAGATGGTAAGGAAATAACAGACATACTCAATGATAATTGTATAAATGTGACAGAAAATTTAAATAAAGAAATAAGCAGTTTGAAAAAGAAAAGTCGTGAGCTATAACAAAAAGATACAGTACAATGATCCTGAAACCAATCACAAAAGAGGAACGGAGAAAAACTATACAGACTTTAAAGGCCAAGAAATCATTGGGTAATGATGAAATACTGAATCACATCATTTTTGGACATACAAAATGGGCCTTTCAGAGCTGGAATGCATCCACTAAAAACAATTTCAGATAATTTTGGTGAAAACAGGCTTTTAAAACATCCTGGAAATGCTATTGCAAAAAATATCAGATATTTTCCTGGACAAGCAAAACATCCTCGTAACATCACACTATGATTTTAAAAAGAATGAATATGAAGAATTAACAATAGCCACTCTGATATAATATATAAAACAGAGAAAAGTTCTATCTGCTATATTTCTGAATCCGTCCGAATGACAGAAGATTACTGCTCATGCAATATCTATACCAAAGCTGGAAATCTATGGCAACTGTGGGCAAGCACAGAAAGACTACAACCACGTCCAAATAACAGGAAATGGTGCTCATTAATTATTACATGTAGTGGTCAGAAACTAAAGCATTCAATTACCACATTGAAGGATTCCATAAAGGCCACAGCTGTATGACACAACTGTAAATGATAAAAGTGTTGAAGAGAAAAAGAAGAAAAACTTCACAGATAACATGATGATACTGGAAAAAAGAACATACATGAAGCAACTTGTGAGAAATACATTTATTTCTGAAAACATGTAATATAATGGCTCATGGGAAGTGACATGGCTGTAAGTCTGACAAACATAATATATGCAGTGTTCAAAAGCAAGTCTTGTGCATATAAAAGTATAAGACAAGACGAAGTATAAGTTACTTAGATATTAGTATGAGTAATGGGCTCAAATGAAAACAGCACATTAACAATGTCTGGCAAAAACATTTTCATTATGAAGCAGCTGTGGCAGTATGCATCAGTGTACTCTTTGAGTGATAAGGTACAAAGGCCGTTCAAAAAGTTTTGCACAGTCATCTCTAATTTTTTTTTATTTTTTGCAGGAGGAGAGTGAAATTTTTTTGTGAACATACTTGGAACATTTAGCTATAAGTTGGCATATAACAGTATTTTCTTTTATTTAGTGGTGAGGCATAATGGTCGCTGATTGAGTTCCTCTTCAAGACCGGAGATGACTCTACCACATCGATTCACAGGATGTTGCCCCCCCGTTTGTGGGGAAGACACAGTGGATCGCAGCAGTATCCAGCGGTGGTTGCAGAGGTTTAAAGAAGGTGATTTCTCTCTACTGGACAGTCCACGATGTGGTGGACCATCGACGGCAGTGAGTGATGTGAATAAGGAGACATTGATCAAATCATCCAAAATGACAGATAGTACCAGCGATACCACACTACCCAACCACAAATGAGTCTTTTCAACAAACTGTCGTTCATCACACATCTGTCATTTTGGATGATTTGATCAATGGTCTCCTTATTGACATCACTCACTGCCGTCGATAGTCTACCGCATCGTGGATTGTCCAGTAGAGAGAAATCACCTTCTTTAAACCTCTGCAACCACTGCTGGATACTGCTGTGGTCCACTGTGTCCTCCCCATAGACAGGGAGCATCTTCCTGTGAATTGATGTGGCAGAGTCATCGCCGGTTTTGAAGAGGAACTCCATCACCAACTGTTGTCGCAACCTGGCATCTACTTCACGGTCTATTATGGCTCACCTGTAAATAAAATAAAATACTTTTTTATACCAACTTGTAGCTAAATGTTTCAAGTATATTCACATAAAATTTCATTCTCCTCTTGCAAAAGGTAAAAAAATTAGAGACAACTGTGCAAAACTTTTTGAACGCTCTTTGTAGTACGGAGTAAGAGTACATAGGAACTGAAACATTCATAAAACAAAAAGTGTGTATGTTGTGGAATGGAAAAGAACCTATTAGGACCATATTAAGAAAAATACTCACTGAATCATGCAAGAACAGCATCTCGGCAATTATATTTCCAAAGATACATAAAACAATAATATAATATAATTCCCACGGAAGACAAACCTCTTAAGAGCATATCCCACACATAGCAATGCTCCACAAGGGATATCTCAGTAGTCAAGTATCCACTTAATAAGATATTTGGCCAAAAATCTGTCCAACATCCAGCCCGGCAGCAACTTTCAAAGAAGTTCACTGTCATGTAAGGCTACACTCCAGACAAATACTTTCAGAAAGACTTTCTAACATTTGGAGTAATATTCACTGTTAACAAATTTGCCTTTTTCAGAAAAATTCTTTCTTCCTATCGACAATTTGCACTTAATATCTTCCAGTACTGTATTTTAGCTTTTATCATATTTTCTTATAGTACAGGGTGATTATAACAACACTTTTGCTACCTGAGAGAGTCCCCATGAAAAAGGAATGACCTTAGGACAATGAAACTTTGTAGAAAAACCTGTAAGGACATGGAGAAGAGAAAAAAAAAAAAAAAACAACCCACTGAAAGGAACACATTTTAATTTCCACATGTGAGGGTAACATTTGTTAATTGTAACCCATATTTATGTTCCAAGTTACAAACATTGCTCAATGTAACAGCCATCTGCATTCACAACAGTCTGGAACCACACTAGAGGTACCATTTTACAATTGTTCAAAGCACTTTTTGAATGGTGGACCATCAAATGTTCAGCTGTCATGACACAGCTCAAGCACTGCTTCAAGATTGTGCATTGCATTTAGCATTCCCAGCCATGGCAACAGTAACTTCAACAATCTGTGGCGCAGTTGGCCACAGGCCTTTCCCAGGAGCAATTTCCAAATCATCAGTTAATTTGAACTTTCGAATCATGGCCTTCTCTATATTCCTTTAATGTGCTGACACTTATGAACAGTAGCAGCACTACTGCTTCCCCCCCCCCCCCCCCCCAACAGCTTTCCAAGCAAAGCTCTACTCATCTTGTCTAGACTCAGGTTGATTGTCTGCAATAGTCATGCACACTGACACTTGTGTTTCAGCCCTACGTCACCATACCAACTACTAACAGTGCAAATCCTGCAGCACAAAGTCTGAAGATCATTCCTGTAAAGAGTGAAAGTTTAATCATAACCATCATCTACATACTGTCTGGCTACACTGTCCCAGTTGACTACATTGTGTTGGCTCTAAGACTTGACTGTGGCAAGAAGTTGTCAGTGAAGTGGATGAGGGGAGAAATTGGGGCAAGGGTGGTTGATGGCTGGAAGGTTGAGATAGCAGGTGCACAGGAGAGGAATATGGCACTGGTGAACTCATTCTGGCTGCAGGCAGAGGGAGCTGTGCATAGCATATGACGACATGGAGTGGTGTTTGGGAAGGGAAGTAGATCAGAGCAAGAGAAATCCTATGAAGAAGAGCGTATGAATGCAGGATGAGTAAAATTAGAGTCATGGGACAAGGATGGAAGAGATGTGGAGTAGCTGTTAATGGAGATTGAGGCCAGGAGGGTTATGGGATCAAGGATGTGTTGCAAGGACAACTCCCATACATGTAGCTCAAAGAATCTGGCACTGAAGGGAAGGATCCAGATCAGATAGCCTGTGAAACAGTCACTGAAACACATTTTGTTTACCAGTATGTTTTGCAATTGGGTGGTCAAATCTGTTCTTGACCAAAGTTTGGCTGTGGGCTTCCAACGGGTGGACAGCTGACTAGAAGTCATGCCCACTTAAATTCTGTGTAAAAATTACAGCAGAAATGGTATACGCCATGACTGCTTTCAAAGGTGACCCTGCCTCCAGGATACGATAAGCCTATGATGTGACTGCAGTAGGACATACTGGATGAGTTTATTAGATAAGTATTGTACCTGGGTCTTTCACAAATGCAAGACTCATGTGGAAAGGGAGTGAGTATAGATGTGGCATAAGGTTGGCCATCTTCCAACATCCTGCTGGATGGAAAAGTGTGCAAGTTCAATGGTGGCAAGATAATATGAAACAGACTGAATTTATAGTAAGTCCACTGCTTAGTCTGACAGCTGTACTGCTTTTTATACTGTTAAAATATTCACCTTCTTAAAAAAGCCTCTTGCATACTTCATCTGAAGATGAGAGCCTACTCTCAAAACACAACACGTGACTTGGAATCTTATCAAAAATTTAATGCGGTTGAGCCAGATTTTATTTTACTAGCTTAGCACCTGCTACGTCGCTCACGTAGGCGCTATGGTGTGCAGCTTCTTTTTTAATCAAATTTTTAAGTTGCTCACAAATTGCAATACTTTCTAGACTTTTTACAATGATTTAAGGTCATAGAAACATGGTCTTTTCTGAATGTACTTCTGACCAAAAAAAGCATTTCTAGTATCTGGCATTCAAGGTTTTTGTTAATCATCCCCTTGTGGTGATATTTCCTAAAAACTTTCAATCCCTAACACATATTTCTTTGTCTCCAACTGAAAAGTGTAATACCAATTTTCATAAATTTAGCTTAAATTTTTTAAATGTAATAAGATATTTTCTGAAAAGTTTTCAACCCCTATTTCACCCCCTTATGGGTTTAATTTCCAAAAGCAGTGAAACACATATTTTGTTTCTAACTGAGAAGCCAAACTTAAATTTTCATAGACTTGGCTTTAAAAATTCTTTCATAATGAAATATTTTCATAAAACATTTCCTCCCCTACTTCATCCCCTTAGGGGTTGAATTTCCAAAAACACTGAAACACACAGTTTTTCTTCTTTGTAACCGAGAAGTCAAATACCAATTTTCATAGATGTAGCTTTACAAATACTCCAGTAGTTCTTTAATAATGATTTATGTTAAAAAAAAAAAAACTCTTACCTAATATTTCACGTTCACATGGGCTAAATTTCCAAAAATGCTGAAACACGTATTTTTTTATTTATAACTGAGAAACAAAATACCAATTTTCATAATTCTACCGTCAAAATTTCCTTAATAGCAAAATATTTTCACAAAGCCTTTCATCCCCTATTTTGCCCCCTTTAGGGATGGAGTATAAAAAAAATCTCTTCCTAATAAGAGCAACAACAGCTGAACATTTCAAGTTTCTATCCTTAGTGGTTTGGGCTTGATGGTGATGAGTCAGTGAGGGACTGAGTCTGTCAGGACATTGCCTTTTACATACAGAGATTAAGATTTCACAGCCACTCTAAACCACCTCAGATTATTTCAGGTTATAGAGGAACTATCTCCTTAATTTTATACCTTTCTGTAAATCCTTCAGTTTTAATCTGCAGTTCATCTTATATATCTGAAGTCGTTCAAATGTCTTGAAAACTACACACTGGATCAAGAAAGTTATATTCCAATTTGTGTCTTGGAGGGGGCATCCAACAATACCACAATCGATCTCCACCCATCACTTCATCCCGTGCATGGGTGAAACTCTGAAATCTTTATTGAGAACCCCCATTTTTTATTGCAGATTACAATTCTACAGCAGAATCTATATATTTTGTCTGAAGCATTTTCTTCATTTTGCGACACATGGCGGCACTGTAATAGGAGAATAGCAATGGGTACACATTCGTAATTTTTACCTGCTACTCAATGGCTCTAGAATATCCAACAGCATGTGGAACCCCCCACCTCCATGTTGCAAAGGCTGGACAGGCCAGTATTTCATGACTTCTAATTGGAAACACCATTCACAACATTGTATGCCTCCAACATATCAAAGAGGAAACTACTCAACACACCACTGGGTCATGGTTCAAGGTAATTGCTACTCTATTTTCCCATTAGAATAAGTGTTCAAACGTAGTACTGTCAACTTAAATACACCTAGAGATTCGCTTTTCAAATGACATGGCAGAAACACATCTGTGGGAATGTCAGCACAGGCGTTTCTGATGTGGTTGACCATGTTTTCATGGTTTTTTGGCACTTGCTGATATATCTTATCTTTCAAATATCTCAAGAGAAAAATAATCAGGTGACATCAAATCCAGCGTCCTAATGAGCCAATTAGTAGTGCCACCTCTGCCAATCTACCGACCAGTGTAAACACAGTCCAGTACCTCCTGCACTTCAATTGCATAATGCGCTGGGAAACTCTCATGCTGAAACCACATATGTTGTTGAATGTCCAGGGCATCATCCTGCAATAGTACTGGTAGTTCTTGTTCCAAAATCATTTGATATTTGCGTACATTAAATGAGCCATTGATAAAATATGGACCAAAGAGTTTGTTTCCCATGATGACACACCATATGTTAAACGAACAAGGATGTTGATGGTGAACTTGACATAACCAGTGGGATTGTCTACACTTCAGTAGTGCACAGTATGCTGGTTAACACTACCATGGTTTGTGAACGCAGACCCATTAGAAAACAGTACCTTGGTAAAGAACATGGGAGTCGTTTGTATTTGTTGACATGCTCATTCACAAAACACTCCAGTTATGGAAATCGGCAATACAAAGTTCATGATGTAGTGATACGTGGTATAGATGATACTTGTGATGATTCAGTACATGATAATACGATCTACGGACAACTGGAATTGCAGTTTAATTGCCGGTGCTTATACATGGGTTGTGGTGCACTGCCGCTAGTACAGCTATTTCATTAGCTTGTCCTGTAACACAGTGGTTTTCTTTCCTTTTGCTGGTATGAATGCTGCCATCAGGCATAAAGACATTCACAATCTTGTAAAAGAATGAACAAGAATTTTTCTTCTGTCATTGCAACATCCATTGTCCACTTGTACGTCTGTTCTCCAAATGATAGATAGGTGTGCAGGCAATAATCACTGCACAAGTATTGTAATGTTTATTGCTGCTATCTGTTCTACATCTGCACGATACGTAAGCTACGGTTACAGTGTACTGCTTGTCCTGATATGTCACAGTTCACTACACAGCCACAATGGCACATAGAGTAGTCCCCTGTTCAACATCTCGGAGAAATACAAAGTTGAAATGCAGTTTCCAATAAGAAGTTACGAAATACAGCCTGTCCTACCCTTGCAGCATGGAGCTGGAGTCCAACATGCCATTGGATATTCAAGAGCCACTGAGTAGCATTTCGTAAATTATGATTGTGTACCCATTTTCTGTTCCTCCAATTACAGCACCATCTTTGTTGAAATGAAGAAAATGCTTCAGACAATATGAACATATATATTGCTGTAGAATCATTATTTGCAATAAAAAAAAAAACAGGGGTTCCCACTGAAGATTTCGAAGCTGCCCCTGCAACCCACCCTTTGGCTGGGGTGGCAGGTGGAGTGTGGTGTTTCTAGATATCCCTCTACGAGGCAAACAAATTGGAATTATAACTTTTTTGATCCAATTTGCAATTTTTGAGATATTTCAATGTCTTCAGTTGAAATTAACACTGTGTGTGTGTGTGTGTGTGTGTGTGTGTGTGTGTGTTCTCTTCCAAAACCCATGGTACAACAACAGGCTTCACAATTATCAGCACTGTGGAGGTTATAACCTCCTAGCTCCAACAGGAGTGGAAATATGCTCAAAAAAGTGTTTTCTCTAACCCACGGTGTATGGGCTGGGCTGACCTGCCCTGCTTTGCAGAGCAGCCTACACGCCATGGCAAGAAATGGCTTTCAGCCCCAGATATCCAGATATATAAGCTGCCCTGCACCGCCCTGCATGATGGGCATTTTGAGTTGCAGGAGTACTGGCCTGCCTTATTAACATAAAAAAAAAAAAAAGGTTTTCAAGTCCCTTACGTGCAGGCTGTCCTGCACAACAGGTATGCTGTAGCAGCAGTATCTGCCTACTTTATCAATCTGCTTAGCAGAAGCTACATGAGCAGATGGGCCCAGCTGGGGGAAGATTGAGATAGACAGAGGAGAGGTGGGATAGGCTGAAAGGGAGGGATGAAGGGTTGGACAGAGAGGGGGAGGAGATTGATAGGGAGAGAGGTAAGGAAGAAATGGAAATAGGGCAGGGGGACATGAACAGGGAAATGTGATCAGGAGGAGAGGGACAGAAGGGGGCAGGAGAGGATGGAGAGAGACACAGAGATAGGGAGAGAGGAGAAGAGGGGAGGAGGGAAGGAGGAGGGGGAGGGAGGGAGGGAGGGAGGGAGGAAGGAAGGGAGGGAGGGGCAATAGGCAAAAAGGAAGGAAGGAGTAGATGGGCAGAGAAGGAAGGGAAGAGGATGGAGATTGATGGAGGGTGGCAGGAGGAGATGTGCAGAGGGGAGGGGGTAGGAGGAGATTAGCAGAGAGGTGGAGAAGAGGAGATGGGCAGAGAGAGGGTTGCTGAAGGTGTGTTAAATAAACGTAGAAGTCTGAAAGACATGGTTTGGCTGCTATGAGAGGTCGTGAGAGAGGTTTGACGGAGGCCCTTGTACTGGTGGTGTACAGTGGTCCATCTCAAAACCCAGTACTGTCAACATTTGTTACTATTCTCAATTCTCATTATTTCTGGACCTTCAATTTGATAACACTACCTGTATTCACCTTTGCATATTTTCCTGTACCTTCGTGTGCCAGATGCACGTTGTTGAATTCCGTACTTAACAACCCCTCTTTTCTTAATTTTTTAGCACATACTTTGCTGACCCCACATATATCCAGCCACTGATCTGCACCCCACTCATATCGTCCTTTTATTTATTTTTCCACTTTGAACTCATCTGGTTTTTACATCAATTTTTTTCCATTTTTATTTTTCACTGTAAGCCATACTTACTCAGATTTCATCTTTTTTCACTATGTCTCATCTGTTTTGTTCTTTAGTGATTTTCAGCATATTTTTACGAATTTTTTATCCTTCACTATGGATTCTTGCTCCTTCCATCCATGCCAATACAGAAATGTTTCCCTGACCCTAGCCAGAACCCAGTTCCGAGTACTGTTCCTGCATTGTTGCCTAGCTCATGGAATTCCCTCAAATGGCCTGACTATCAAATTACCCATTTGTGGCTGTAACCCCTCCTTCCTAGAGATCTCTACGTGGTCAAATTCCATCAGTCCATATGCCCTCACCAACCTTGTCCTGTAATACCATACTGATCAGGCCCAAATCTGTCTTGCACTACCCTCCCTCCAGTCATAAAATTCTAATGCTCCAAAATTCAAAATTCCCACATCCCATCTTCCCCTAGGGCAACTAGAGAAGCATGTGCAATGCCACTTCAAAAAACTGTTTAATCTGTTCACCTCACACCCAGTTCATGAGTCTCTATCAAACTTCCCTTGCATCCTGCTGTAGCTGGCAATCAGTGCCTTGCACAGCTGCTAAATTTACTACATCCTCAAACTCCCTCCCATTGCCCTCAGAACCCAGAACCTAGACAGACCCAAACACAGGCATGAACCTGTCCTCCAAAAGCCTCAGTCCTTTCCAAGGCCCAAATTCAGTCATGCTGGGCTTAAAGATCCTCTCCTTCGCCTGGTCCCTTCCATGGAAACACTGTTTTGCCACTAACTCTATCAATCAGATTATCCCCAAAACCACTACTGAATCCTGCCTGACTCAGTTTACTCTTCCACTGAACCGTAATCCCCCCCCCCCCCCCCCCCACCTCACCTCACAAATTAGCCCTTGTTAACTTTCCAGAATTTCCTAAATTCAAGCCTTGCCTCACCATCATTCCCCAAATCCCTTAACATGGACAGCAACCTCACATCCACAGAAAAAAAAAAACTGCAGTCTAATCCTATCTGCTCGCAAAGGCTCTACCAGTGCGGATTGGATTGGATTGGATTGATGAGGGGGAAGAGACCAAACAGCGAGGTCATTAACCGTTGTCCTTCCGAATGCGAGTCCAGTGAGCTAACCACTGCGCCACCATGCTCGGTACCAGTGTGTGGTTATGAACCGCAAGGATTATCTAGCAGAATGACTCTTCAAGCTTGCCACAGTGACTCAATTCCAAAATCAAGCAGGATCTCCAAACCCTCCTCAAATCATTAGGTGCATCCCAGAACCTCTCCCCTGAGCCCCCCCCCCCCCCTTCTCTCGTTCCTATTCCGTCACCCTGAGTGCTATTCATTGCTGTCAATGCCTCCTTTCTCTACATGAACATCCCCAATGCCCATGGCCTTAAAGCTACTGAACACTACATTTACCAACCCCCAGCTGACTCCACACCTACAACCTTCTTCCTGGTCACTGCAGCCAACTATACCCCCAACACAATTATTTCCTCTTTTAAGGCATTACCTACAAACATATCTGGGGTAAAGCAATGAGCAGTTGCATGGCACCATCATTTGCTAACTTATTCATGGGCCACCTAAGGAATCATTCTGAACTGGTCATAATCCCATACCCCAAAACTGTTTCAGGTTAATTAATGGCATTGTCTACATCTGGACTGAGACTGAGCATGCCCTCCTCACAATACTCCAGAATTTCGACACCACCTCCCTCATTTGCTTCAGCTGGTTCTCCTCAGCCCAAATTGCCACCTACCTCGATGTCGATCTCTGCCCGCCTACCAACAACCAACAATACCTCCACTCTGACAACTGCCGCCCATTCCCTACCAAGAAATCCATTCCATACAGCCTAGCCACCTGTGTTCATCACATCTGTAGTGACAAGAAGCCCTCTTCAAATGCACCGAGGATCTCACCGAGGCCTTCACAGACCAAAATTACCATTCCAACCTAGTCCAAATGCAGATCACCCATGCCTTGTCTCACCAGTAACATACCATCCCTTACATACCCAATGCATGGCCACAAAGGTGCACTCCTCACATGACTCCGTACCACCCAGGACTGGAACAAATGAATCAAATTCTCTGCCAGGGTTTCAACTATCTATTATATGAAATTATAGGAATCCGTAGCTGTGAAACATAATATGTAAACTAAAAGAGGAGCACTGCTGTCAACTGCAACAGGACTACAAATAGGTGGCACTCAGTGGGAATGTGAGACGGCCATAAAGTGTGCCGAGATAGTCCACACAGTTACGATGATGCTGTGTCCCGGATGGTGCAGTGGTTAACGCATCTGCCCAGTAAGTGGGAGATCCTGGCTTTGAATCCCAGTCCAGTACACATTTTCACTCATCACAGCTGATTCCACGTAATGTCCCCCTGCAGCTGAGAGCAGTGATCCCCTTTCAATTTAGATTTTGACTCTCTTTCGTCGTTAACTGAAATGAGAAATAACTCCCCCACTATCTATCACACACTGGTATTCCACTGTCCACCCAACGCATGTAATATCCTTGTCTGTCCTTACTCCACCCCTGGTTCCAACCTCCTTCCTCAAGATCCAGATGCATCACCTGACCCATACATTCTTCCACCTACTCCAAGCCTGTCACTGGCATATCTTACCCTATCACAGCACCAGCTGTGAAAGCATGTGATCTACAAACTTAGCAGCAACCGCTGTGCCGCAGTCTACGTGGGTATAACTACTAAAAAGCTGTCTGTCTGCACAAATGGCCACTGCCAAATTGTGGCCAAGAGACAGCTGGACTACCAAGTTGCTGAACAGGTCACCCAGCACATCTGGATTCTTCCCAACAGCTGCTCTTCTGAACAGTAAAAGTAGGAACTCTCCTTACAACACATCCTTCGTTCCTATGACCTCTGTGGCCTCAGCCATTGGCAATCCCATCCTTCACCTGCCTTTCTTCTTCCTACTCCCACTACAGTACACACACACCTTCTGTTCTGCCGATAGTTACAAATTCTTTCCTCTTCTCTGTCTACTACTCTCTGCTGCCTCCCCCCTTCCCCCACACAGCCGTCTCCCCACCACATCTTTTCACACACCCAGGCAACACTAGCATCTGTCTGCATCCCTGCCCTGCTAACCCTCCCCTTCCAGCACCACAAAATACGCTAATTTACAGTCCTCTACGGCTAACATATGGATTTATGTATTTACATGGCGGTCAGACAGACAACCCAGTAAGACCTGTAGTTACAGGAATTCTAACATTGGTGAAGGTGCACCCCCCACCCACCCCCCCACCCTGTTTTAAAATATGATTTCAACAAATCTATTCCGCAATCAACTCATTCCACCTGACCCCCACTCCCCTGTGTGTGTGTTTTTTTTAGCTGAAAGCTCAGATACACAAACAAGATTGTTACTGTTGCTATCAACTGCTAAACACCTCAGCCAGGTAGTGAGGGGTTACCTTTATTCTTTACATTATTGCTATCTTTACATTCTGATTTCTGACTCACCAAAAGAATACTGCGTAAATGGCTGGTGGAGCCAGTCTCAGCAACAGCTGCTGCATAGGACACCTGTGCAGCATCAGACCCATGCACTTCTTTTGTTCCATCAAGAACCAGTTCTCGAAGGGGCTCATGTTGTTCACTTTTAACTAATTGGCACATCAATTCATGTTGTAGGGGAGTTTTACGGAACTCTTTAACACAGTTGACATACTCTGTTACTGCACCCTCCAAATTGTTGCTGAAAGATAAATGTATATTGAGTCACAGAATTTCTGGTACTATGATTAATTAATTACAAACAGAGAGAAAGTATGGATAACACTTCCCTTCAGGTGCTATAATACATCACACAATATAGAAAAAAATCTTAAAAGTAGAAAATAATATTCCTAAATTTTGGAACTATATATTCATCTAGAGTGAGGGAAAAGATTTCTTTGGAAAGGTTGCAACTGAAAAGGGGGGGGGGGGGGTAGACTCAGACCTTATGTACAATGTGAAAATGTCTTATCTGTTGTGAGGCAGAAGGAAGGCACAAATGACAAAAAGGCATGAGAGCTGGTGGGGGAGGGAGGGGGTGGGGAGAGACAGACACACAAGTGGTGACAAAAACAAAAGTGAGTACAGAAATAAGTAAATAATTGAGCAAACAATGAGGAATCTTTGGTGTGACATCACATGTGCGGGACTGCTGTTCAAAACAATCTCCAATATTTTATTAAGTCTTGGGCCTTAGATACATATTTCAAAGATTATTGATGTTAATATCTGCAGTAAGAGTAATTTATTAGTGGCTTTTTGTTCATCTAATTTTTTCTTTTTGTATTATTGTTTCAAGTGGTCTGCTATTCATGAGTGTACTTACATCATTCACTGAAGTCTCAGCAGTGTGTTTACATTTCACGGCATGCAATTGCAGCTATAATGATTACTTTGAGAAACTTTCGACCACTGTTTTTCATAAAGTTCTTTGTGCATTGTAGTCATTTATTAAATTTTGTACAATAGTTTTCAGCTGATGTTTGTAGTGAAATATTTCAGTAAAACATTCATCCACTGTATTTAATTTCATCAAGTGTTCCAGCAGTCACTTGAATTATTAGTTTTAGAAAAGAAATTGTGTGAGGTTTCTGTAATTCAAGACCACTACTGTTAGTTCTTTAAATAGTTAGGAAGCCTAAGTCAGTTGCAAATTCTAACAAAAAGATTAAGGTTTTGTTGCTAAGTAGTTCACAGGCTAGAGGTGTGGGCCAAGAGTTGCAGAAAGTGTTGGGGAGTGAGTACCACATCACCAGCTTTGTGAAGCAGGTGACTGCTAACATTGGGGAGTCATGTAGGAATTTTACGGAAGAAACCGGGCAGTGATTGTGGGTGGAGCAGGGAACTGTCTTGATAGGGACAGGGAGTATGATGTAGCTGGTGACCTGGTAAAGATAGCTACTCAAACAGGTGGCACAAATGTGCACTTCATGCAACTGTTTCAGCATCATGACTCAAGAGGACGTCATTATCAGGAGAAAGAAAACTGGCATTCTATGGATCGGAGTGTGGAATGTCAGATCCCTTAATCGGGCAGGTAGGATAAAAAATTTAAAAAGGGAAATGGATAGGTTAAAGTTGGATATAGTGCGAATTAGTGAAGTTCAGTGGCAGGAGGAACAAGACTTTTGGTCAGGTGAATACAGGGTTATAAATACAAGATCAAATAGGGGTAATGCAGGAGTAGGTTTAATAATGAATGAAAAAATAGGAGTGCAGGTAAGCTACTACAAACAGCATAGTGAATGCATTATTGTGGCCAAGATAGACACAAAGCCCACACCTACTACAGTAGTACAAGTTTATATGCCAACTAGCTCTGCAGATGATGAAGAAATTGATGAAATTTATGATGAGAGAAAAGAAATTATTCAGGTAGTGAAGGGAGACGAAAATTTAATAGTCATGGGTGACTGGAATCGACAGTAGGAAAAGGAAGAGAGGGAAATGTAGTAGGTGAATATGGATTGGGGCTAAGAAATGAAAGAGGAAGCCACCTGGTAGAATTTTGCACAAGGCATAACTTAATCATAGCTAACACTTGGGTCAAGAATCATAAAAGAAGGTTGTATACATGGAAGAACCCTGGAGACACTAAAAGGTTTCAGACAGATGATATAATGGTAAGACAGAGATTTAGGAACCAGATTTTAAATTGTAAGACATTTCCAGGGGCAGATGTGGACTCTGACCACAATCTATTGGTTATGAACAGTAGATTAAAACTGAAGAAACTGCAAAAAGGTGGGAATTTAAGGAGATGGGACCTGGATAAACTGACAGAACCAGAAGTTGTAGAGTGTTTCAGGAAGAACATTAGGGAATGATTGACAGGAATGGGGAAAAGAAATACAGTAGAAGAAGAATGGGTAGCTTTGAGGAATGAAATAGTGAAGGCAGCAGAGGATCAAGTAGGTAAAAAGACGAGGGCTAGTAGAAATCCTTGGATAACAGAAGAGATACTGAATTTAATTGATGAAAGGAGGAAATAAAAAAATGCAGTAAGTGAAGCAGGCAAAAAGGAATACAAACGTCTCAAAAATGAGATCGACAGGAAGTGCAAAATGGCTAAGCAGGGATGGCTAGAGGACAAATGTAAGGATATAGAGGCTTATCTCACCAGGAAAATTAAAGAGACCTTTGGAGAAAAGAGAACCACTTGCATGAATATCAAGAGCTCAGATGGAAACCCAGTTCTAAGCAAAGAAGGAAAAGCAGAAAGGTGGAAGGAGTATATAGAGGGTTTATACAGGGGCGATATTCTTGAGGAGAATATTATGGAATTGGAAGAGGAGGTAGATGAAAAAGAAATGGGAGATATGAGACTGCGTGAAGAGTTTGACAGAGCAGTGAAAGACCACCTGAGTCGAAACAATGCCTCGGGAGTAGACAACATTCCATTAGAACTACTGACAGCCTTGGGAGAGCTAGTCCTGACAAAACACTGCCATCTGGTGAGCAAGATGTATGAGACAGGTGAAATTCCCTCAAACTTCAAGAGGAATATAATAATTACAATCCCAAAGAAAGCAGGTGTTGACAGATGTGAAAATTACCGAACTATCAGTTTAATAAGTCACAGCTGCAAAATACTAACCCGAATTCTTTACAGACGAATGGAAATACTGGTAGAAGCCGACCTCGGGGAAGATCAGTTTGGATTCCGTAGAAATGTTGGAATGCGTGAGGCAATAATGACCCTACGACTAATCTTAGAAAATAGATTAAGGAAAGGCAAACCTACGTTTCTAGCATTTGTAGACTTAGAGAAAGCTTTTGACAATGTTGACTGGAATACTCTTTTTCAAATTCTGAAGGTGGCAGGGGTAAAATACAGGGAGCGAAAGGCTATTTACAATTTGTACAGAAAGCAAATGGCAGTTATAAGAGTCGAGGGGCAAGAAAGGGAAGCAGTGGTTGGGAAGGGAGTGAGACAGGGTTGTAGTCTCTCCCCGATGTTATTCAATCTGTATATTGAGAAAGCAGTAAAGGGAACAAAAGAAAAATTCAGAGTAGGTATTAAAATTCATGGAGAAGAAATAAAAACTTTGAGGTTCGCCGATGACATTGTAATTCTGTCAGAGACAGCAAAGGACTTGGAAGAGCAGTTGAACGGAATGGATGGTGTCTTGAAGGGAGGGTGTAAGACAAACATCAACAAAAGCAAAACGAGGATAATGGAATGTAGTCGAATTAAGTCGGGTGATGCTGAGGAAATTAGATTAGGAAATGAGACACTTAACATAGTAAAGGAGTTTTGCTATTTGGGGAGCAAAATAACTGATGATGGTCAAAGTAGAGAGGATATAAAATGTAGACTGGCAATGGCAAGGAATGCGTTTCTGAAGGCAGCGTGGAGGGTAAAAATCGTAAAGGGAGACCAAGAGGTGAATACACTAAGCAGATTCAGAAGGATGTAGGCTGCAGTAGGTACTGGGAAATGAAGAAGCTTGCACAGGATAGAGTAGCATGGAGAGCTGCATCAAACCAGTCTCAGGACTGAAGACCACAACAACAACAACAACAACAACACAGATTAGCTGGCTGTTTTTCAAGGTGTTCTTTGAGGAGTGGTGTAGTGGCCATGTACGTAAAAACCAGTATTCCATTTGAATCCGTAGACATGTCATAACAGTGCCCTGATCGGATATTTGAACGTTGTGCAGGGACAGTTGAATTTAGTGAAACTAGACAGCTAATTGTTGTTTTTATAGGTTCCATAACTCTGACTTCAGAGCATTTCTGCTCAAGCTAGGGAGGGTTCTTGGTTCACTTTATAGGAAGTACTAAAAATTACTTGTATGTGATGACTTCAATATTAATTTTGTATGTGACTGTGCAAGAAAAAGGATGTTGGTAGATATAAATTCATGACCTGATGCAGTTTCCAACCAGGGTGCAGGGGAACAATAGCATAGCCATAGACAATTTTAACGCTAAAAGGTTTTTGTACCCAAACAAATGTAATATATAATTATGAACTGTGCAGAAAAGATAAGTCAATGGCAATAGAGTTTTTTAAACCTCATTAAGGAACAAGAGTGGAAGGATGTTTATAATGCCAATTACGTAGATGACAAATTTAATGCTTTCCGTAACACATTTCTCATCCTCTTTGAAAGTTGCTTTCCATTAGAACATTTGAAACAGGGTACTAGCAGTAAAAAGCAACCTGAGTGGCTGACTAGTGGGATAAGGATATGATGTAGAACAAAGTGGGAATTATACCAAAATGTTTGAAATAGTCACAATCGAGCTACAGTAGCACATTACAAATAGTATTGTAAGGTGCTTAAAAATATTATTAGGAAGGTAAATAGTATGTAGTACACCAACAGAATAGCTAATTCAGAGGATAAAATTAAAACCATATGGTCAGTCATGAAGGAAGTGTCTGATCAGCAACAAAGGGTCAACGATATAAAGTCAGTTCATAACAAACGTGTTTGTGTTACTGATAAGTCAGATGCATGTACAGTATTTAGCAATCTTTTCCTGGGCATTGCTGGTAAATTAAACATAAGCTTAGTTTCTATACGAAATCATATAACTCTCTTGGAAAATACCTTTCTGAGACTGATGTCTGAAATACTCCTCTGTGATACTGACAAGAGAGAGATTAAGTCAATAATTACATCACTGAAGATTAAGGGCTTTCATGGACATGATGGAGTACCTAGTAATTGTAATATTTCCTTTAACAATGGTCAGTTTCCTGAATGATTGAAGTACTCAGTAGTACCGCCGCTGCATAAAAATGGAGAAAGAGATAATGTAGACAGTTTTTGACCTATTTCTACACCATCAGTGTTTGCTAAAGTGATTGAAAAGGTTGTGCGTGTAAGGATAATTGATCATGTCACTCCACATAATTTGCTATCAAATGTACAGTTTGGTTTTAGAAGTGGTTTAAGTATTGAAAATGCTATATTCTCTTTTCTCTGTGAGGTACTGGATGGATTAAGCCAAAGGTTTCGAACACTAGGCATCTTTTCTGATTTAACTAAGGCTTTTGATTGTGTTGATCACAAAATGTTGCACCAGAAGTTGGACCATTATGGAATACGGGGAGTAGCTCACAATTGGTTCACCTCTTACTTTAATAACAGACAGCGAAAGGTCATTGTCTACAGTGTTGAGATTGGCTATGACGTGGGGTCTGAGTGGACCACGGTTAAATGGGGAGTGTCCCAGGGACCAGTGTTGGGGCCACTCCTATTCTTTATTTATATACATACATCAAAAAAAGTTTTGCATCACCCCAGTTCCCAGAACTCCTGAAGACAGATGTCGACTGTTGATACTGTATCAGACACAGTCCCTTTGACTGTTCAGAGATGTCACCAAACCCACACAACGATGTATGCAACCATGCATGAGCAGCGCCTATTAGGCAGAGGGGGTCTGACAGCCGATCAGTTCCAGTCATTCCACCAGGAAGGAGGTACATGGCTCATGTTGTCTGTAGTTCAACCATGCCTAGACGGTCAGTACCGTGGCACGATCGCGTCCACATTGTTACTTTGTGCCAGGAAGGGCTCTCAACAAGGGAAGTGTCCAGGCGTCTGGGAGTGAACCAAAGCGTTGTTCGGACATGGAGGAGTTAGAGAGAAACAGGAACTGTCAATGACATGCCTCGCTCCAAGGGCTACTACTGCAGTGGATGACCGCTACTTACAGATTATGGCTCGGAGGAACCCTGACAGCAATGCCACCATGTTGAATAATGCTTTTCGTGAAGCCACAGGATGTTGTATTATGACTGAAACTGTGCGTAATAGGCTGCATGATGCACAACTTCACTCCCGACGTTCATGGCGAGGTCCATTTTTGCAACCAAGACACCACGCAGCGCAGTACAGATAGGCTCAACAACATGCTGAATGGACTGCTCAGGATTGGCATCACTCTCTTAACCGATGAGTTTTGCATGTGCCTTCAACCAGACAATCGTAGCAGACGCGTTTGGAGGCAACCTGGTCAGGCTGAATGCCTTAGACACGCTGTCCAGTGAGTGCAGCAAGGTGGAGGTCCCCTGCTGTTTTGGAGTGGCATTATGTGGGACCAACACCTCTGGTGTTCATGGAAGGTGCCATAACGGCTTTACGATACGTGAATGCCATCCTCCAACCGATAGTGCAACCATATAGGCAGCATATTGGCGAGGTATTCATCTCCATGGACGACAGTTCGCATCCCCATCATGCAAATCTTGTGAATGACTTCCTTCAGGATAACAACATCACTTGACTAGAGTGGCCAGCATGTTCTCCAGACATGAACCCTATCAAACATGCCTGGGATAGATTGAACAGGGCTGTTTATGGGCGACGTGACCCAACCACTCTGAGGGATCTATGCCGAATTGCCGTTGAGGAGTGAGAAAATCTGGACAACAGTGCCTTGATGAACTTATGGATAATATGCCACGACGAATCTAGGCATGCATCAATGCAAGAGGAGGGGCTACTGGGTATTAGAGGTACCAGTGTGTACAGCATTCTGGACCACCACCTGTGAAGGTCTCGCTGTATGGTGGTACAACATGCAATGTGTGGATTTCATGAGCAATAAAAAGGGCGGAAATGATGTTTATGTTGATCTCTATTCCAATTTTCTGTACAGGTTCTGGAACTCTCGGAACCGAGGTGACGCAAAATTTTTTTTGATGTGTGTAAATGATATGCTCTCCAGTATTACCGGTGGTTATAAAATATTTCTGTTTGCTGATGACACTAGCTTGGTAGTAAAGGATGCTGTGTGCAATGTTGACACTTTTTCAAATAGCACAGTTCAAGACACACATTAAAGGCTTGTAGAAAACAAACTAACACTAAACCACAGTAAGACTCTGTTTTTACAGTTTCTAACACATAATTCAACAAAACCTGATTTTTTGATTTCACAGAAAGGACAAATGATTATCGAAACTGAACAGTTCAAATTTCTAGGTGCTCAGATAGATAGTAAACTGTTGTGAAAAGAGCACATTCAGGATCTTGTTCAAAGACTTAATGCTGCCACTTTTACTATTTGAACAGTATGTGAAGTAAGTGATAGTCCAACACGAGAAACAGTCTACTTTGCTAATTTTCATTTGCTTATGATGTATGGTATTATATTTCAGGGCAATTCTTCCCATTCTCAAAGGATAATATTGGCTCAGAAATGGGCAGTTCAGGCAGTAGCAGCTTTCACTCAGTTAATACTAGGCAGAAATGTAATCTGCATTTGGATCACACTTCTTTGACTCTTGTGCAGAAAGACGTGCAGTATACTGCTGCATCTGTTTTAAGAATACATAAATCTTCAGTTATCCACGCGATTTCAAACTGAAATTGAAGAGTTTCCTCATAGGTCACTCCTTCTATTCTGTTAAGGAGTTCCTTGAAAAATTAACCTGATTCTTGTGTTATATGATTGATTGCATTTATATAAACTTATGGCTTATCTTTTTTGGTTCATAAACATTTTATTTTATCTGTTATTACTTTTATGTTGTAGTTTCAAGTTCCAAGACCTTGGAGATCTCAATTTGGTTCTATGGTAGAAGACATATAAAATAAAAAGCTGTATTACCTGGTAGGGGTTATGCTAATGGATGTTGGCAGGATGAAAGGACATGTTAAACAGAAAGTTCCCATCTTCAGGGTTTGGTGAAACACTTGACATGTAGTATGATACAAATGAGTCATTTAGTATAGACGCCACTACAGTCTGCTGAAGGGTGTGTCCAGAAATTAGGTTCTGCACATTACCAAGGCAGACTATCCTGTGTTCATTCAAGCATTAAGCTAGTTTGGTGGTGGTGATCCTTATATAGACAACTATACAGCAAACTCAACTCAGTATGAGCTTTACTTTTATTTAACTACACACCTGATACTTAAAAAAAAGCACACCCACATCATCCAGTAACCCTTAGGCCTTGAAAAGTGTGTTTGTAATAACAACAATGAAAGTCCACGATGGAATAACAACAATATGAAAAAACAATATTATGAAAAGGAAAGACTGGTATTCCTTACAGAGAGGAGATGTTGAGTCAACAATCCATTGTTACTATTCTCCAACGCATTACTTTACTCAGTGTCTGTCTTTTACTTCCTCTTCTTTTCTGTGATTTACCTGTCGCCATCCAAATCACACATGCTCTGTCATATGAGCCACACATTCACACAAGCACAACTCACACACACATGGCCACTGTCTCCAACAACTGAGATCCAGTGGGAAGCTTGACTGTTCAGCAGTCTTTTCATTAAGTCTGTCTGTGACTCAACACTTCCTCTATGTGGGCAGTAGCAACCTATCCTTTTCATACTGTAATTATGGAAGTATTCTGACATTTTATTACCATTCCCTATTTATTAGGCAATCATCTAAATAAAATCTGTTTAACTGGTTAGCAAATAGGTTTATGGGATACACAAAGGGACTAACTGTGTACACAAGAGAACTCATAATAATTTAAGTAAATCAGTGATGCAGACTGTGCAAAGTGTGGAAGTTAATGAATTAATTCTATTCCTGGAATGATGGTTTTTATAGAGTGACAATCTGAGTTGGCGAAACCTTGAAAGAGTTGTTTGAAGACCTGGTGTCATGTTGTAATGTACATATGAAGGATAATAATTTAATTATTATGTTTTATAATAATTTAAACATTTTGGGTGAATTTGCACAGACATCGTTCGCCTAATGAGAGAGCTGTGTCATGAGGTCAGCCCCTCAGTGTGCTACTCACAAGAGCTTCTAGCACCTATCGGTGATCAAAGCAAAAATCGTGTCTCTATTAGAATAAAATTTAATAAAAGCACTTGGTGCATGTTTATTTACGTTTTGTGTGTTAATTTTGTGATATTCCATCATATTTATGTGCATTTTAGATGGTTTATACCATGTAAATAAACTGTGTGTAATTCTGTAACGCCCACAACAACAAGTGGTAGGAGCAATTACTGGAAGCACAGTTACCTATCCAGCTTATTTCCACTCACACAAATGGTGTCCTATGGGGACTATAAATAACTGGTTTCAAAAGCACTGCACGAAGTTCACATTATTGACTGTAAAATGTCAATTATGTCGCAATGTGGGAACACAAGACAACAGGCAAAAGATTTTGTGGAATGATTACTTGTGAAAATATATTTAAATGGACAAAAGCTTGTTCAGTAACAGAAAATCTTAACATGATTTAATGTATATAAGGGCAATTAATACTACACCACAGTAAGAGACACTGTGTAAAACTCATTATTTCAAGATATATACATTTCTTTTGGAAACTATGTTAGTGTTACCTATTTAAAATTACAGCAACCAAAATGAATGTCCAATAAAAAAGATATGATCAGTTTTAACTGTGGTGAGGAGGAGGGAGGGTGGGACAGTAACACCTTAGACAGTTAGACGATAATCTTAGTTTTCATCAGTATAGGATTCTGGTTTGCACAGCAAATATGCAGTCACAGACATACAAGTCCTATTTGTATCTCCTATCTTGCCTGGTTATCCTTCCCCAACCCTCTCCCTTGTCGGAACACCAGATTTCTTTCTATAGGCACTGTGCACGTGTCACAAAATCGACTCTTTCTTATTACAATGGCTGAAACCTTCATTTATATGTGTTGCAGAGTCAAAGATGATAAACAGAATTATAACGTCTTTTACTTCCAAATTCTGCAGTATGGTCTAAAAATATCTTAATTTGTAAGAGGAAAAGTAAGCATAAAGTTCTCTTAAAATATATTAACAAAATAATTAGTTTATGAGTATATGGCTCAATAAATTTTACTTTTGCTTACCAATTTAAGTAGGTTCTAATGACAGCACCTAAGAGAACATTTGTCACTGAACAGTAACCGAGAAGGGCCAATTGTTCTAACATTCTCTTAGTAATGTCTGGGTTGTTCTTTTCTGCCACTGCGTTCAACAATTTAAAACAGTTACGTGATATTTCAGTTGTATTCCTGATTTTATGTGAAGATGCATAATTCTTCAGTACATGTAATGCATCTGTGAAGAAAGTAAATATTAATCTGTTGATTCCACCTTCCCTCTAAAACCACAATCATTTGAAGAAAATAACTGCTATGACATCAGAAATTATTAAAACTTACCTGTTTCTTTTCCACAAGAAATAAGAAGAGTTGCATAATCTACAACCTTATACTCATCAAGTTTCAAGCCAGGAAATTCTTGCATTAAATGTGTGAAATATTTTTGTGCAGCTTCCAAATTTTTACATTTTACATGCACATCCAACAATGCAGCATACATTCCTGGAGAAAATTCATGGCCCGCTCTTTCAAATTCCTGCAATCACCCAACAAATATGTCCTTCTCATTAATATTAAAACAATTTTGTATAAGGGGGTGATAAAAAAGTTTCCATCTGAAGGCCATACTATCCATAATTCGTATACCAATCAATCAAAATCATTGTGATGACTGTGAGCAATGAGGCAATCATCCCACCAATGCACTAGGTTTAAGATACCCAGTTGGTAAAACACTGTCCAGCTGTGTCAAGAAGTCCATAATTACAACTGTCTGCTGTACATCCACATCTGACAGGAACTGTCAAGTCTTCAAGGCCTTTTTCAAGGGACCAGTGGCATGATAATCACATGGAGAGCGATCAGGACTATACAGTGGGTGTTCAAGTGTCTCCCACTTGAGTTCGCATAACATCTGCCTTACAACATTTGCGATATGGAGACGTGTTATCCTGAAGCAGCAGCAGCCTTAGTCATGCACCATACACATTCTTCATTCTCTGATGGATGTCTACTGGTGTTTGTCCTTTGGTGACCAAGAAAAGAATAACATTAAGTTGGTCCTGTTTGGGCAAATTTGGTAATAGCATCACCACAGTTCACCTTTCCACAATGACCTAACACATGTCAGGAAAACACAAATGTCACACTAATCTCTTGCCTACATGCTGGTGCTTAGATACCGTATGTACTCGAATCTAAGCCGCACATGAAAAATGAGACTCGAAATAAAGGGAAAAAAAAAAAAAAAAAAAAAAAAATCCCGAATCTAAGCCGCACCTGAAATCTGAGACTTGAAATTCAAGGGGAGAGAAAAATTTTAGGCCGCACCTCCAAATCGAAACAAAGTTGGCCCATTGTAATATGAGACATGATTTAGGTCGAATGAATGACGATACAGCTACAGTAGTTTGGTTCGAGTCGTAAGCTTAGTAGTTAGCTTTACCAGGTAGCCATTGCTATGCGTCAGGCGCTTCTTCCGTATTTATACGGGTACCCTTTCTTTTTCACGTGCTTCATCTGGTTTGAATTGATTGCTTATTTTGCTTTGATCTGAAAAGTGCCTTTTCTTTGTTATAGGTTTTTATGTCACCCTAAGCTGAAAATGCATTCGTCTCATTAGCGAAACAATGGCAAGAGACTGCTATTTGTTGTTACTTACTCGGCTGCTTTCTTTAATAATGATCAACAAGAACCAAATAATAGACTGCGTATGATAGAACATGTTCTGAACCAGAGTTAGGCGAAAATTTTTCTCCGTTTGAAAATCTTTGCGACCGCTTTTTTTTAGTACATCAAATTCGGCACAGAAATTAGAGTCATCTTAGATTTAAAAATCTAGTCAGTTGCCGTGCTTCATTTCTGGCTGTATCACTATTAGGCAAAAGAATAATACGAATATAAACATGACCCCCTCCCCCATGAACCATGGACCTTGCCGTTGGTGGGGAGGCTTGCGTGCCTCAGCGATACAGATAGCCGTACCGTAGGTACAACCACAACGGAGGGGTATCTGTTGAGAGGCCAGACAAACGTGTGGTTCCTGAAGAGGGGCAGCAGCCTTTTCAGTAGTTGCAAGGGCAACAGTCTGGTTGATTGACTGATCTGGCCTTGTAACAATAACCAAAACGGCCTTGCTGTGCTGGTACTGCGAACAGCTGAAAGCAAGGGGAAACTACGGCCGTAATTTTTCCCGAGGGCATGCAGCTTTACTGTATGATTAAATGATGATAGCGTCCTCTTGGGTAAAATATTCCGGAGGTAAAATAGTCCCCCATTCGGATCTCTGGGTGGGGACTACTCAAGAGGATGTCGTTATCAGGAGAAAGAAAACTGGCGTTCTACGGATCGGAGCGTGGAATGTCAGATCCCTTAATCGGGCAGGTAGGTTAGAAAATTTAAAAAGGGAAATGGATAGGTTAAAGTTAGATATAGTGGGAATTAGTGAAGTTCGGTGGCAGGAGGAACAAGACTTCTGGTCAGGTGACTACAGGGTTATAAACACAAAGTCAAATAGGGGTAATGCAGGAGTACGTTTAATAATGAATAGGAAAATAGGAATGCGGGTAAGCTACTACAAACATCATAGTGAACGCATTATTGTGGCCAAGATAGATACGAAGCCCACTCCTACTACAGTAGTACAAGTTTATATGCCAACTAGCTCTGCAGATGACGAAGAAATTGAAGAAATGTATGATGAAATAAAAGAAATTATTCAGATAATGAAGGGAGACGAAAATTTAATAGTCATGGGTGACTGGAATTCGAGTGTAGGAAAAGGGAGAGAAGGAAACATAGTAGGTGAATATGGATTGGGTGTAAGAAATGAAAGAGGAAGCCGCCTGGTAGAATTTTGCACAGAGCACAACTTAATAATAGCTAACACTTGGTTTAAGAATCATGATAGAAGGTTGTATACATGGAAGAACCCTGGAGACACTAAAAGGTATCAGATAGATTATATAATGGTGAGACAGAGATTTAAGAACCAGGTTTTAAATTGTAAGACATTTCCAGGGGCAGGTGTGGACTCTGACCACAATCTATTGGTTATGACCTGTAGATTAAAACTGAAGAAACTGCAAAAAGGTGGGAATTTAAGGAGATGGGACCTGGATAAACTGACTAAACCAGAGGTTGTACAGAGTTTCAGGGAGAGCATAAGGGAACAATTGACAGGAATGGGGGAAAGAAATACAGTAGAAGAAGAATGGGTAGCTTTGAGGGATGAAGTAGTAAAGGCAGCAGAGGATCAAGTAGGTAAAAAGACGAGGGCTAGTAGAAATCCTTGGGTAACAGAAGAAATATTGAATTTAATTGATGAGAGGAGAAAATATAAAAATGCAGTAAATGAAGCAGGCAAAAAGGAATACAAAAGTCTCAAAAATGAGATCGACAGGAAGTGCAAAATGGCTAAGCAGGGATGGCTAGAGGACAAATGTAAGGATGTAGAGGCGTATCTCACTAGAGGTAAGATAGATACTGCCTACAGGAAAATTAAAGAGACCTTTGGAGATAAGAGAACCACTTGTATGAACATCAAGAGCTCAGATGGAAACCCTGTTCTAAGCAAAGAAGGGAAAGCAGAAAGGTGGAAGGAGTATATAGAGGGTCTATACAAGGGTGATGCACTTGAGGACAATATTATGGAAATGGAAGAGGATGTAGATGAAGATGAAATGGGAGATACGATACTGCGTGAAGAGTTTGACAGAGCACTGAAAGACCTGAGTCGAAACAAGGCCCCCGGAGTAGACAACATTCCATTGGAACTACTGACGGCCTTGGGAGAGCCAGTCCTGACAAAACTCTACCATCTGGTGAGCAAGATGTATGAAACAGGCGAAATACCCTCAGACTTCAAGAAGAATATAATAATTCCAATCCCAAAGAAAGCAGGGGTTGACAGATGTGAAAATTACCGAACAATCAGTTTAATAAGCCACAGCTGCAAAATACTAACACGAATTCTTTACAGACGAATGGAAAAACTAGTAGAAGCCGACCTCGGGGAAGATCAGTTTGGATTCCGTAGAAATACTGGAACACGTGAGGCAATACTGACCTTACGACTTATATTAGAAGAAAGATTAAGGAAAGGCAAACCTACATTTCTAGCATTTGTAGACTTAGAGAAAGCTTTTGACAATGTTGACTGGAATACTCTCTTTCAAATTCTAAAGGTGGCAGGGGTAAAATACAGGGAGCGAAAGGCTATTTACAATTTGTACAGAAACCAGATGGCAGTTATAAGAGTCGAGGGACATGAAAGGGAAGCAGTGGTTGGGAAGGGAGTAAGACAGGGTTGTAGCCTCTCCCCGAGGTTATTCAATCTGTATATTGAGCAAGCAGTAAAGGAAACAAAAGAAAAATTTGGAGTAGGTATTAAAATCCATGGAGAAGAAATAAAAACTTTGAGGTTCGCCGATGACATTGTAATTCTGTCAGAGACAGCAATGGACTTGGAAGAGCAGTTGAACGGAATGGATGGTGTCTTGAAGGGAGGATATAATATGAACATCAACAAAAACAAAACGAGGATAATGGAATGTAGTCGAATTAAATCGGGTGATGTTGAGGGTATTAGATTAGGAAACGAGACACTTAAAGTAGTAAAGGAGTTTTGCTATTTGGGGAGAAAAATAACTGATGATGGTCGAAGTAGAGAGGATATAAAATGTAGACTGGCAATGGCAAGGAAAGCGTTTCTGAAGAAGAGAAATTTGTTAACGTCGAGTATAGATTTAAGTGTCAGGAAGTCATTTCTGAAAGTATTTGTATGGAGTGTAGCCATGTATGGAAGTGAAACATGGACCGTAAATAGTTTGGACAGGAAGAGAATAGAAGCTTTCGAAATGTGGTGCTACAGAAGAATGCTGAAGATTAGATGGGTAGATCACATAACTAATGAGGACGTATTGAATAGGATTGGGGAGAAGAGAAGTTTGTTGCACAACTTGACCAGAAGAAGGGATCGGTTGGTAGGACATGTTCTGAGGCATCAAGGGATCACCAATTTAGTATTGGAGGGCAGCGTGGAGGGTAAAAATCGTAGGGGGAGACCAAGAGATGAATATACTAAGCAGATTCAGAAGGATGTAGGTTGCAGTAGGTACTGGGAGATGAAGAAGCTTGCACAGGATAGAGTAGCATGGAGAGCTGCATCAAACCAGTCTCAGGACTGATGACCACAACAGCAACAACATAAACATGACACGATACGTATATTCTTCCGCGTTTGCTGTTGTCTCACTCTAGTTTCGTAGTTTATTAGGCAGACAGGATTTAAAAGAGATAGCAGCAAACACGAAAGAATACATGGCAAAATGTTTATATTCGTATTATTCTCATGGTGAAGAGAATAATGCATGTGATTCACATTTCATCAGGTTCCTATTAGCAACCATCTCTTCTCATAGGTAGGAAAAAATTCAGAACGTAGAATTGAAGATATTGACAAACATCCCAAACAGTCTTGCCAGTTGGATTTTCGTAGTACATTGAAATTCTGCTACATTCATAGATAAGCAATACGGAATTTGTATTTACTTCGTTGGATAATGTATGAAAATGCAGTGCTCGAAACTCGGGGCGGAGAAAAAAAGCTCGTCTTCCACCTTTTTTTTTAAATTTATTTACTGACGCAGAGGTTTTGGCGCCAGTATTTATCTTTGTGCCTACAAAGCATGCCTGTGTAGCGCTACACGTATTCGACGACAGAAGTTAGTTGTGGCGGCACCTATCGACATTTTTCAGAACTTCCGCTTGCTTTGCACTCAATTCTAAGCCGCAGGCAGTTTTTTGGATTACAAAAACCGGAAAAAAAGTGCGGCTTAGATTCGAGTAAATACGGTAACCACATTGGAGTCATGCTATGTCACATACAAGCTGCAGCAATACCCTCAAACCAAAACTTTTTGATCACCCCTTATAATATTAAACCTGCTTTAAAATATCAAGAGGGATGGCACACATTTTAAGATATGTTTTACAATTTTTAAAGCAAAGGCCTCATGCAATGCTTACAGACTGAATACCTGAAGAACATACAGCTAATAGACATATTTTAATGTTATAGAACAAGTCATATGAAGTATTTACAAAATGAGTTAATTTTTACTGTCATTGAAAGAATTCATAATAAACTAAAATAATTGAAATAACAGTCCACGTACCTTTTCAATCCTTGCAGCATTCTGACAATCACCTAGTTTACAATACATCTGCAACAGCCTTCGAAGCACACCACGAGTGTTCATACTTTTAGATTTCAGTTCCAGTAAGTGGCATTCTAGTTCCTCCAGAGTCATCTCTCTCTGTTGTGAGCATTACATCCAAGATTATATGGAGCATGCAAAATAATATGTACATAACAGTATAATTAATTATTCAGATCTTTAAGAGATAAATAAATCAATTACATTACAACAATACGAGAGAAGGAAAGTTGCTACTCACCATATAGTGGACACTCATGCAAGCGCAACTTGCACACACATCTGCTGTCTCAGAGAGCTGAAACTACACTGCAAGCAGCAGCATCAGTGTATGATGGGAGTGGCGACTGGGTGGGGGTAAGGAGGAGGCTGGGGCGAGGAGAGGGAGGGATAGTATGGTGGGAGTGGTGAAGGGGGACGGGGTAAGTAGCGGAAAGGAGAGAAATAAAAATAAAAATAGAAGAAATTAAAAGATTGGGTGTGGTAGTGAAATGATGGCTGTGTAGAGCTGGAATGGGAACAGGGAGGGGGCTGGATGGGTGAGGACAGTGACTAACGAAGGTTGAGGCCAGGAGGGTTACGGGAACATAGGATGTTTTGCAGGGAAAGTGCCCACCTGCGCAATTCAGAAAAGCTTGTGTTGGAGAGAAGGCTCCATATGGCACAGGCTGTGAAGCAGTCATTGAGATGAGGGTTATCATGTTTGGCAGCATGTTCAGCTACAGGTGGTCCACTTGTTTTTTGGCCACAGTTTGTCGGTGGCCGTTCATGTGGACAGACAGCTTGTTGGTTGTCACACCTAAATAGAATGCGGCACAGTGGTTGCAGCTTAGCTTGTAGATGACATGACTGGTTTCACAGGTACCCATGCCTTTGATGTGACAGGTAATGTTAGTGACTGGATTGGAGTAGGTGGTGTTAGGAGGATAGGAGGAGGTATGGGATAGGTCTTGCATCTAGGTCTATTACATGGGTATGAGCCATGAGGTAAGGGATTGGGAGCAGGGGTTGTGTAAGGATGGACGAGGATATTGTGTAGGTTTGGTGGATGGCAGAATACCACGATGAGAGGTAATAGTACTGCGGATTTGTCTGCAGGTAATGCATTCAAAGGAGAAATAAATACAGCTATGGGCACACAACCTCAACAACTTCTCCCCCATTTGCTTCACCTGGTCCTACTCAACCCAACAAGCCACCTTCCTAGATGTTGACCTCCACCTCAGAGATGGCTACATCAGTACCCCCGTCCCCATCGAACCTACAAACCACCAGCAATACCTCCACTTTGATAGCTGCCACCCATTTCATACTAAGAAGTCCCTTCTGTACAGCCTAGCCACCCATAGTCGTCGCATTTGCAGTGACAAGTAGTCCCTCTCTAAATATACCGAGGGTCTCACTGAAGCCTTCACTGACTCTAATTATCCTCCCATACTTGTACAAAAACAAATCTCCCATGCCTTATCTTTCCAGTCTCCCACCACCTCCCGAAGTCCAACAGTCCGGCCACAGAGGAGCGTTCCCCTCGTAACTCAGTACCGTCCGAGACTGGAGCAACTGAATTACATTCTCCGTCAGGGTTTCGATTACCTCTCATTGTGTCCTGAAATGAGAAATGTCCTTCCCACCCCTCCTACCGTAGTATTCCACCGTCCACCGAACCTACACAATATACTCGTCCATCCTTACACAACCCCTGCTCCCAATCCCTTACCTCATGGCTCATACCCATGTAATAGACCTAGATGCAAGACCTGTCCCATACATCCTCCTTAACACCACCTACTCCAGTCCAGTCACTAACATTACCTGTCACATCAAAGGCAAGGGTACCTGTGAAACCAGTCATGTGATCTACAAGCTAAGCTGCAACCACTGTGCTGCATTCTATGTAGGCATGACAACCAACAAGCTGTCTGTCTGCATGAACGGCCACCGACAAACTGTGGCCAAAAAACAAGTGGACCACCCTGTAGCTGAACATGCTGCCAAACATGATACCCTTCATCTCAATGACTGCTTCACAGCCTGTGCCATATGAATCGTTCCCACCAACACCAGCTTTTCTGAATTGTGCAGGTGGGAACTTTCCCTGCAATACATCCTATGTTCCCGTAGACCTCCTGGCCTCAACCTTTGTTATTCACTGTCCTCACCCATCCAGCCCCCTCCCTGTTCCCATTCCAGCACTACACAGCCATCATTTCACCACCACACCCAGTATTTTAATTTCTTTTATTTTTATTTCTCTCCTTTCCGCTACTTACCCTCTCCCCCATTCACCACCCCCACCATACTATCCCTCCCCCTCCCCGCCCTAGCCTCCTCCTTACCCCCACCCAGTCGCCACTCCCATCATGCAATGATGCTGCTGCTGCAGTGTAGTTTCAGCTCTCTGAGACAGCAGATGTGTGTGCAAGTTGCACTTGCATGAGTGTGTGTGTGTGTGTGTGTGTGTGTGTGTGTGTGTGTGTGTGTGTGTGTGTGTGTGTGTCTATTGCTGACAAAGGCCGTAATGGCTGAAAGGTATGGTTGTGTGAATCTTTTTATTGTGCCTATCGCAGCTCAGCATCTCCGCTATATGGTGAGTTGCAACTTTCCTTCTCTCGTATTCTTACATTCCACCCTGGATTTTCCATTGTTTGATTAACTACATTACATGTGCTTTTCTTCTGAAGATGGATTTTTCCCCAGTAAGCAATAAGATGTAATGTTGTTGTTGTTGCTGCTGCTGCTGTTGTTGTTGTTGTCGTCGTCATCTTCAGTCCAGAGATTGCTTTGAGCATCTCTCCATGCTACTCTATTCTGTGCAAGCCTCTTCATCTCCAAGTAACTACTGCAACCTACATCCTACTGAATCTGTTTAGTGCATTCATACCTTGGTCTCCCTCAACGATTTTTACCCTCTGGACTTCCCTCAAATACTAAACCGATGATCCCTTGATGCCTCAGAACGTGTCCTAACAACCAATTCTTTCTTCTGGTCAAGTTGTGCAACAAATTCCTCTTCTCCCCAGTTCTATTCAGTACCTCCTCATTAGTTACGTGCTCTACCCATCTAATCTTCAGCATTCTGTAGCACTAAATTTTGACATCTTCTATTCTCTTCTTGTCTAAATTATTTATTGTCCAAATTTCACTTCCGTACATGGCTACACTCCAGACAAACACTTTCACAAAGGACTTAATGACACTGAAATCTATATTTGATGTTAACAAATTTCCCTTCTTCAGAAACGCTTTCCTTGCCATTGCCAGTCACATTTTATATCCTCTCTACTTCAACCATCATCAGTTATTTTGCTCCTCAAATAGCAAAACTCATCTACTTGTTTAAGTGTCTTATTTCCTACTATAATTTCCTCAGTATCATCTGATTTAATCTGACTACATTCCATTATCCTCATTTTGCTTTTGTTGATGTTCATCTTATATCCTACTTCCAAGACACTGTCCACCCCGTTCAACTGCACTTCCAGGTCCTTTGCTGTCTCTGACAGAATTATAATGTCGTCGGCAAACCTCAAAGCTTTTATTTCTTCTCCATGGATTTTAATTCCTACTCCAAATTTTTCTTTTGTTTCCTTTACTGCTTGCTCGATATACAGATTAAATAACATTGGGGATAGGCTACAACCCTGTCTCACTCCCATATCAACCACTGCTTTCCTTTTGTGCCCCTCGACTCTTATAACTTCCATTGGTTTATGTACAAATTGTAAACAGCCTTTCACTCCCTGTATATTATCCCTGTCACCTTCAGAATTTGGAAGAGTATCCCAGTCAACATTGTCAAAAGCTTTCTCTATGTCTACATATGCTAGAAACCTAAGTTTGCCTTTTCTTAATCTATCATCTAAGATAAGTCATAGGCTCAGTATTGCCTCACGTGTTCCAACATTTCTGCGGAATCCAAACTGATGTTCCCCGAGGTCGGCTTTTACCAGTTTTTTATTTGTCTGTAAATATTGTGTATTAGTATTTTGCAGCTGTGACTTATTAAACTGATATTTTGGCAATTTTCACACCTGTCAACACTTGCTTTCCTTGGGATTGGAATTATTATATTCTTCTTGTAGTCTGAGGATATTTCGCTGTCTCATACATCTTGCTCACCAGCTGGATGAGTTTCGTCAGGGTTGCCTCTTGCCAGGCTATCAGTAGTTCTAATGGAATGTTGTCTACTCCCAGGGCTTTGTTTCGACTTAGGTCTTTCAGTGCTCTGTGAAACTCTTCACACAGTGCCATATCTCCCATTTCATCTTCATTTACATCCTCTTCGATTTCCATAATATTACCCTCAAGTACATCACCCTTGTATAGGCCCTCAATATAGTCCTTCCACCTTTCTGCCTTCCCTTCTTTTCTTCTCTTGATACCATACAAGTTGTTCTCTTTTCTCCAAAGGTCTCTGTAATTTTCCTGTAGGCAGTATCTATCTTATCCCGAGTGATATATGCATCTACATCCTTATATTTGTCCTGTAACCATCACTGCTTAGCCATTTTGCACTTCCTGTCGACCTCATTTTTGAGACATTTGTTTTCCTTTTTGCCTGCTTCACTGACTTCATTTTTATATTTTCTCCTTTCATATTTAAGTTCAGTATCTCTTCTGTTACCCAAGGATTTCTACTAGCCCTCATCTTTTTACCAACTTGATCCTCTGCTGCCTTCACTATTTCATCTCTCAAAGCTACCCATTCTTCTTCCATGTATTTCTTTCTCCCATTCTTGTCAATCATTCCCTAATGCTATTTCTGAAACTCTCTACAACCTCTGGTTCTTTCAGTTTATCCGTGTCCCATCTTCTTAAATTCCCACCTTTTTGCATTTTCTTCAGTTTTAATCTGCAGTTCACAACCAATAGATTGTGGTCGGAGTCCACATGTGCCCCTGGAAACGGCTTACAATTTAAAACCAGGTTCCTAAATGTCTGTCTTACCATTATATAATCTATCTCGCACCTTCTAGTGTATCCAGGTCTTTTCCACGTATTCAACCTTCTTTCATGATTCTTAAACCCAGTGTTAGCTATGATTAAGTTACGCTCTGAGCAAAATTCTACCAAGCAGCTTCCCCATTCCATATTCACCTACTACTTTTTCTTCTCTTCCTATTATCGAATCCCAGTCCTCAATGAGTATTAAAATTTCATCTCCCTTCAGTACCTGAATAATTTCTTTTATCTCGTCATACATTTCTTCAACCTCTTCGCCATCTGCGGACCTAGTTGTCATATAAAATTGTCCTATTGTGGTAGGTGTGGGCTTCGACCCTATCTTTGCTACAATAATGCATTTACTATGCTGTTTGTAGTAGCTTACACGCACTCCTATTTTTTTTATTCATTATTAAACCTACTCCTGTATTACCACTATTTGATTTTGTATTTATAACCCTGTATTCACCTGACCAGAAGTCTTGTTCTTCCTGCCACTAATTCCCACTATATCTAGTTGTAATGTATCCATTTCCCTTTTTGAATGTTCTAACCTACCAGCCCAATTAAGGGATCTGACATTCCAAGCTCTGATCCGCACTTGGTAACAGTAATTTATAATTTACTTATTCTCTTATGACATAGTGGGAATAGAACTAATTTTGTTGAATTTTGAAATGTTTTAAAAAGTAAAGCTACCTTCCAGTACTCGCACATGGTTAAAATACTGTGATAGTGTATGTACAGTGATTGGTTTGTGCAATCTCATTTGCGACTTATTTTAAGGCTAAATTTCTTAGCCTATTTTTGAATTTTTCTGTGGCATACTTTTTGGCTGAGACACAAATGAAAATAAAAGAGGAGAAGAGAGAACAAGAAACCTCCAGAGCAATTTAACCATGAGCTACCAAAACTGTCTGAGATGTTTCCAATATGGAATAGGACAGTAAACAGAATTTACAAGCAACTGTACTAGCTTAAGTCATTCTTATTTCTTTCACGAGTTTATTTCATAGTTATCAATGTGGCACCATTCATAACCATAATAATTATACTTATTGTGATAAGTATGAGTTCTTATATGCAAGGATATGGATCTATATTTTATTTCAATGAGACACTGGAAAGAGATGGGCTGAAAACAAGTAATAGAAGGAACAAAGGTATCTGTTCACCCCATCAGTTGAGGAGTTGACAGGCATGTAAACAATACTGAAAATGTTGCAAAGCTTTCATACAATGTCCTCCTTAGGAGTTACTGAATGCAAACACACACATTTTAACAAATGTATGTTTAAGTCATCCCAACTGACTGTACAGTCCTGGCACTAGTGCAGTGGGAGTGAGGAAACACAAGACAAGAAGGCGTAGAAGGAAGATTTGTTGACAGCTCTGAGGGAGAGGTAGTGCAGGAGTATGATAAGAATGTGCCACTGGTGAGCCGACCTCGGTACCAGGTGGGAGACACTCAAGTAGAGAGAATGTTGGATATGAGGGAAATATTGGGGGGGGGGGGGGGGGAGGGAGGTGGGGATGGGAGGAGGAGGTTAAATAGAAATCAGAGGAAGATGGAGAAGTGTAGCAGCCACTGTAAAATTAGTAGGGTGAAGCAGGACACATGGGGACAGGGATTCATATAAGTGTGGGTCACACTGGCAGAGATTAAGAGCCAGATGACTGCAGAAGCAAAGTACGTGCTGCAAGAAGAAATATTACCTGTGTAATTCAGAGAACCTGATATTAAAGGAGAGGGAGGGGTGGGATCCAGCTGGCACATGCTGAGAAGCAGCTACTGAAATGGAGGATGGTGTGTTCATCAGCATGACCTGCCACTGTGTAGTCAACTTTCATGTAGTTTGGTGCTGGTCATTCATTCAGGGAAATGGCTGATTAGTAATAAAGCCCATGTCATAGACTGTGCAGAAATTGCAGCAGGGTTGTCTTATGACACAAATGATTTACAGGAGGCCCTACCTCTTGACAAAGTAGGATACGTCAGTGACAGGACTGGAATAGGGTGCATGGAATAGGTCTTGGACCTAGGTATTCCACAAGTATATGACCTGTGCAGCAAGGGTTTGGGAATATGATTGGTTGGTTGATTTGGAAGAGGGAACCAAACAGTGAGATCCTCACCCCATGATCTACGATGGCAGAGGTCAAGGGAATAACTACACAAACAGTACAGTCCAGTGAAGGGGAAGGGATAACATGCAAACAGAAAGGGAAAAGGGATGTCAGGGCAGCAGGAAGAGGAAAGAACAGAAATGTTAGGTGGAGTGGGGCACCAGCACTGCCACTGTCCATACAAATTACCACAATTCAATGGGGACAACACCAAGGGAAGAAGACACAAGAAAAGAGGAAACAAAGTAGCACAACAGACCAGGCAAAATGTATGGAAAAGGTGGGGAGGAACTTGCCGGCATGGAGGCAAGGTCAAGGCCTCCGTAACACAGGACTACACTAACTAAGGGACACAAAATTCCAGAGGAAAATTCAAGGACTTATACCTGAGAGTACAAACCAGTTTTGCAAAGAAAATGAAGGACAGATGTAACAATGTGAGGGTTTTTTGGTAACATCCAAGACAAGGAAGGGGGGAGGACATATTTAGAGTGGAGGGCCATAAGGTGGGGGCAGTCCTGCAAAATGAGATCACCATGAGTGAGCCCCCACAACTGCAAAGGGAGATGGGGTGGGGGGGGGGGTGATGTGTGGGTGGGGACGATGTGTGGGTGGAGGAGTGGCTGATTGAAGAGTAAAAACCCATGGGTCAACCTAGTATAGCCAAATACGAAGATGCCAGAGGATGGTAGAGTCCTGTCGGGAGAGGCAGAGGGAGGAACACCACATGGTGGGAGTCTTCTCAATGGCAACAAGTTTATTAGATACAGGGCACCCTCCCAAGAGTCAGCCCATGACTGTGCAAAATGGGACCTCATGTAATGCCACAAATCCCCGCCCCCACCCGTTCATCCCCCCCCCCCCCCGCCCCCCCCGGGGAGGGATCATAGACAACGGGGGTAGGTAGACCCCCCCCTGCCCCCCAACCCTGCCAGATGGTCACCAAGAGCATTACCCAGGATACCTACGTGGCCAGGAACCCAAACGAAGTCAACCAAACAAGCAGCATCACCACAATCAGTGAGAAGGTCGTCGATGGCAGAGACCAATGGGTAGTGGGAAAAACACTGAGGAATAGTGTGAACACCACTCATTGAGTCCATATATAACAAAACTCAGGTGAGGGAGAACAATTTAATAAAACAAAGCGACCAATAAATGGCCATCAATTCTGCAACAAACATCTTACACGTGGCAGGCAAGAGATGGTGTTCCATGCTAATAGAAGACATGAAGGCATAGCCCACATGATCAGTGGATTTAGAGCCATCAGTGTAAAAAAACAATGGTGTCCTGCAACTCCAGTAAGAGTGTTCAGAACAAACAATGGAACACCACTGGAGCAATGGAGGTTTTCTGACACCAAGAGAGATCCATCCAAATCTGTGGCTGAGGAACAAACCGACAACGGGTACAGGGAGAGAGGGGGGGGGGGGGGGCGATGGTCGTGACAGAATGTGGAGATGGAAGTCATGACAGAGAGAAGTGAGGTGGATGCCAACTGGTAAACACACCTGAGGGCGGGCAGCGGGCAGGCAATGGCCCGAAGCCATGGGAAGAATAGAATAGGAGCAGTGAGCAGGGGAAGATGGCATAGGAAACTAGGAGCTGGGACCAATGAATCTAAAGGAGAGGGATCCCAGTGTCAACTAGAAGACTATTGATAGGGCTAGTGTGAAAGGCAGTGGTGACTAAACAGATATCACGAACCATGAACCGTGTTTGCACCTGTGTGGAAGGGGCAGGTAATCCATAAACTTGACAATCATAGTCCAGAAGAGACAGAACTAATACCCACAAAAGGCAGATAAGGGTCAAACAATCTGTGCCCCAAGAGGTGTTGGCAAGGAAGTGAAGAACATCGAGTTTACGAAAACAGACAACTTTCATATCACGGATATGACACTACCAACTATGCTTGCTGTCAAAAAGAAGCTGTGGCACCACGGTCAGCAATTGGGCATTGAGGTAGAGCTCCAGATCAGGATGGACTGTAGTATGACAATAGAAATGCACCACCACTGACTGAAGGAGAGAGAATTGAAAACCGTGCAAGTGTGTCCACGTGAAAGCGCACCGCATGGCACTCTGATGTTGTCTCCGAAGTGAGAGCCATCCCCAATACAGAAATCATCCTCATACAGGGTAGGGATGACCAAAGGTCCAATAGAGGCCATAAGTTCATTAATAATTATTAGAAAAAGAAGGAATACTATTCTCCTGGGTCCACAGAGAGCTGAGAACAGTGCCAACACAGACTCTGAACAACCGGTGGAACAAGAAGTGGCGAATAAAAATTGGGAGGGGGCCCTCAAGAGCGTGAGGAGGATGTGAAGCTGTCAAGCTGTGCCATGGGCCTTAAGAAGATCAAAGAAAACTGTGACAAGCTGATGGTGCTGAGGAAAGGCCTGCTGAATTGTGGTTGCCAATCTAAGCAGATGATTGATCAGAGATCACCTTCTGAAAGCTGCACTGGTAAGGGGATAAAAGGTCACGAGATTCAAGGACCCAATTGAGCCAATGAGCCATCATCTTTTCTAGTAACTCACAGGGGACACTGGTCCAGCTGATTGGCTGGTAACTATCAAGGAATGATGGATCCTTGGCAGGCTTCTCAGGAACCACAATGCTGTCTCTCCACTGAGAGAGGAAAATGCCTTGGAGCCAAACAGGGTTAAACACCTGGAGGAGATACTGTTACCAGGGAGGTCTGAGTTGAAGTAATTGGTTATGGTGGGATCAGGGCCAGAGGTTGAATCTTGGGAAGAAAGTGGGGCCAGAAGAAGCACCCATTCAGTAAAAGGTTCATTGTAGGATTCTGCCTGACAAGGGGCAAAACATAAGCAAGAAGCTTCAGCCTAGTGTTTCTGGAGAAGGAAGGTGCCTAGATAGGAAGCTGACACTGATTTTGTCACAAAATGGGTCATGAGGTGTTCTGCAAGAACTGATGGGTCTGCAGAGAGACCACCTGGAAGGGCAAGGTGCACAATGGAAGAGTGCCATTGAGAACCTTGGAGGGTGCGGAGTGTAGATCACATACGTGCCAAAGGGACAGAAGACCCTAGAGAGGAGACAAGGCATTCCCAACACAGTCGCTTGCTCTGTAATGGGCTTTGGTGCAAAGACATGACGGGCGGAGGAAGCATGGCACTTGAGATGTTGCATGGAACGATGATCGAGGATGGCAATGGCAATGCCTGTGCTCCACCATGGAACTGGCACACAGCAAACAGAGCCTGTCGAGCAGGGAACGACAATGCCAGCAGTTCAGATTTCTTATCGGACAGATCAAGGACAACTTCATCAATACAACTTGACAAAGAAGGGGAAACATGACCTGGGAGGTAGATAAAGGCCAATCAGCACCATGGGAAGCCCAGTAGGGTAACGTGGTCATTGGGAGGCAAGAAGGAAACTAGATAATCGACAGGAAGTAGTCACTGTCACAGAAGCCATAGTGTGGTGACCAGTGTAGGGAAGGAAGAAGGAAAGTGGAAGAGAGTGAAAGATGAATGGTAGAGAAAGTGCCACATGTGGCACTAAAATGAGTATGGGAACTGCCATTAAGAAGGAACAGGTTGTGGTCTGCAAGAAACTGCTCAATGAAGAGCCCCTGACTAGACGAGAAAGCACAGCCCTACAAAGGGTGATGGGAATTAAAATCCCCAAGGAGGAGGAAGAAAGGGGGGAGTTGCTGAAGGAGAGCAGTTAGAGCAGCAGATGCAGGTGGCCTGTCAGGAGGGAGATAGGAATTGCAAACTGTGACGGCTGAGTCCAAATGGACTGCTTCCAATGGGGTACGATTTGTGATCGATAAACTAACAATATCCATACAGACCAATGTGCAGACGCCACAAGAAGGACCAACTCAGGTCCAAAATAAAGCACGGAACCAACGAAGAGTTGGTGAGGGAGCATCAGAAAATGAGATTCCTGGAGGGCGACACAAGCTGCCGAGTAAAAGGCAATAAGGGATTGCAATTCTGGGAGGTGACTGTGGTGTCCATTACAGCTCCATTGAATAATCACAGAGCGGGTACCCAAATCGGATGTGAAAGGGCTGGAGCCAATTGCTCCAAGGATGACCATTTGTCAGCAATGATGACGGGGTGATGTCCAAAAATAAGATGACAGACTAAGGTTGTGATAGGGGAGATGGCATCTCTGGGGGCACCGGGAGGGCCTTGTCCTGAGACTTACGTTGTTTCTTCTTCTTCTTCTTCTTCTTCTTCTTCTTCTTCTTCTCTTTCATAGGTTGAAGAGAGCAGGGCACAAAAGGAGAGTGGGCTTCTGCAAGATCTGAAACTGAAACAGGGCAAGCAGCCTTGAGGGGCACAGACTGTATGTCCTGTGCCCGAGTTGTGGTAGCAGACCTCAGCCTGAGAGATGCCAGGGGTAGGGGCCCCAGGAGAGAGCCCCACCACTAGCAGGTGCCAAAGAAAGGGAGCACTTCTTCAGACAGAGAGGGGTAGTGCATCTGCATCTACATCTACATCCATAATCTGCAAGCCACCTGACAGTGTGTGGCGGAGGGTACCTTGAGTACCTCTATCAGTTCTCCCTTCTATTCCAGTCTCGAATTGTTCGTGGAAAGAAGGATTTTCGGTATGCCTCTGTGTGGACTCTTAATCTCTGATTTTATCCTCATGGTCTCTTTGCGAGATATACGTAGGAGGGAGCAATATATTGCTTGACTCCTCGGTGACGGTATGTTCTTGAAACTTCAACAAAAGCCCGTACCGAGCTACTGAGCGTCTCTCCTGCAGAGTCTTCCACAGGAGTTTATCTATCATCTCCGTAACGCTTTCGCGATTACTAAATGATCCTGTAATGAAGCGCGCTGCTCTCTGTTGGATCTTCTCTATCTCTTCTATCAACCCTATCTGGTACGGATCACACAATGCTGAGCAGTATTCAAGCAGTGGGCGAGCAAGCATACTGTAACCTACTTCCTTTGTTTTTGGATTGCATTTCCTTAAGATTCTTCCAATGAATCTCAGTCTGGCATCTGCTTTATCGACGATCAACTTTATACGATCATTCCATTTTAAATCACTCCTAATGTGTACTCCCAGATAATTTATGGAATTAACTGCTTCCAGTTGCTGACCTGCTATATTGTAGCTAAATGATAAGGGATCTTTCTTTCTATGTATTCACAGCACATTACACGTGTCTAAATTGAGATTCAATTTCCATTCCCTGCACCATGTGTCAATTCACTGCAGATCCTCCTAGATTTCAGTACAATTTTCCATTGTTACAACCTCTCGATATACCACAGCATCATCCGCAAAAAGCCTCAGTGAACTTACGATGTCATCCACAAGGTCATTTATGTATATTGTGAATAGCAACGGTCCTACGACATTCCCCAGTGGCACACCTGAAATCACTCTTACTTCGGAAGACTTCTCTCCATTGAGAATGACATGCTGCATTCTGTTATCTAGGAACCCTTCAATCCAATCACACAATTAGTCTGATAGTCCATATGCTCTTACTTTGTTCATTAAATGACTGTGGGGAACTGTATCGAACGCCTTGCGGAAGTCAAGAAACACGGCATCTACCTGGGAACCCGTGTCTATGGCCCTCTGGGTCTCGTGGATGAATAGCGCGAGCTGGGTTTCACATGATCGTCTTTTTCGAAACCCATGGTGATTCCTACAGAGTAGATTTCTAGTCTCCAGAAAAGTCACTATACTCTAACATAATACGTGTTCCAAAATTCTACGACTGATCGACATTAGAGATGTAAGTCTATAGTTCTGCGCATCTGTTTGACGTCCATTCTTGAAAACGGGGATGACCTGTGCCCTTTCCCAATCCTTTGGAACGCTACGCTTTTCTAGAGATCTACAGTACACCGCTGCAAGAAGGAGGGGCCAGTTCCTTCGCGTACTCTGTGTAAAATCGAACTGGTATCCAATCAGGTCCAGCGGCCTTTCCTCTTTTGATCAATTTTAATTGTTTCTCTATCCCTCTGTCGTCTATTTTGATATCTACCATTTTGTCATCTGTGCGACAATCTAGAGAAGGAATTACAGTGCAGTCTTCCTCTGTGAAACAGCTTTGGAAAAAGACATTTAGTATTTCGACCTTTAGTCTGTCATCCTCTGTTTCAGTACCATTTTGGTCACAGAGTGTCTGGGCATTTTGTTTTGGTCCACCTACCGCTTTGACATAAGACCAAAATTTCTTATGATTTCCTGCCAAGTCAGTACATAGAACTTTACTTTCAAATTCATTGAACGCCTCTCACATAGCCCTCCTCACACTACATTTCGCTTCATGTAATTTTTGTTTGTCCGCAAGGCTTTGGCTATGTTTATGTTTGCTGTGAAGTTCCCTTTGCTTCTGCAGCAGTTTTCTAACTCAGTTGTTGTACCATGGTGGCTCTTTGCCATCTCTTACAATCTTGCTTGGCACATACTCATCTAACGCATATTGTACAATGGTTTTGAACTTTGTCCACTGATCCTCAACACTATCTGTACTTGAGACAAAACTTTTGTGTTGAGCAGTCAGGTACTCTGAAATCTGCTTTTTGTCACTTTTGCTAAACAGAAAAATCTTTCTACCTTTTTTAATATTTCTATTTATGGCTGAAATCATTGATGCAGTAACCGCTATATGATCGCTGTTTCCCTGTTCTGCGTTAACTGTTTCAAATAGTTCGGGTCTGTTTGTCACCAGAAGGTCTAACATGTTATTGCCACGAGTCGGTACTGTGTTTAACTGCTCAAGGTAGTTTTCAGATAAAGCACTTAAAAAATTTTACTGGCTTCTTTGTCCCTGCCACCCGTTATGAGCATTTGAGTCTCCCAGTCTATATCTGGCAAATTAAAATCTCCACCCAGAACTATAACATGGGGAAATCTACTCGAAATATTTTCCAAATTATCCTTCAGGTGCTCAGCCACAACAGCTGCTGAGCCAGGGGGCCTATAGAGACATCCAATTACCATGTCTGAGCCTGCTTTAACTGTGCCTTCACCCAAATTATTTCACATTTCGGATCTCCGTCAATTCCTTCGATACTATTGCACTTCTTATCACTATAAACACGCCTCCCCCTTCACTGTCCAGCCTGTCTCTGTGGTATACTTTCCAATCTGAGTTTAGAATTTCATTACTGTTTACATCTGGTTTCAGCCAACTTTCTGTCCCTATTACTATGTGGGCACTGTGACTGTTTATTAATGAGAGCAGTTCTGGGACCTTTCTATAGATGCTCCTGCAGTTTACTATTAGCAGATTAATATTGTTATTCCCTGTTGCATTTTGCCTACTCCTACCTTGCCACGTCTCAGGAGGCGTCTTGTCGGGCCTAGGGAGGGAATTCTCCAACCTAAAAAACCTACATGTGCACTCCACCCTTACTCCGCTACGCCTGTAGCTGCTTCCTGCGTGTAGTGCATGCCTGACCTATTCAGGGGGACCCTACATTTCTCCACCCGATAGTGGAGGTCGAGAAATTTGCACCCCAGATCTCCGCAGAATCGTCTCAGCTTCTGGTTTAAGCCTTCTACTCGGCTCCAAACCAGAGGACAGCAATCTGTTCTGGGAACGATACTACAAATAGTTAGCTCAGATTCCACCCTGCGAGCGAAGCTTTCCGCCTTCATCAACTCCGCCAACCGCCTGTATGAAATGAGGATGACCTCTGAACCCAGACGGCAGGAGTCATTGGTGGAGGGTGGAGTGTGGGAACTGCAGGGGAGGGGGAGAAGAGAAGGGGACGGGACTGGGGTAAGGAAGAAGGAGAAGGGGGAAGGATATACAGAGGGAATAGTAGAAGTCATCGACACAGGATGCAGTCGGTCAAATTTCTGCTAAGCCTCAGTGTAAGATAAACGATCCAGGGGCTCATACTCTTTTATCTTCTTTTCTTTCTTACAAGCTTGGCAATCTGGTGAGCATGGAGAGTGACGGCCATGAAAAATTACACACACTGGTAGTGGAACACAAGGGCTGTTCTCATGGTGTGAGTGTCCGCAGTCACCACATACAGGGTCTGCCATACAACGGAAAGAAGTGCCCAAAACCCAAGCACACAAAGAACCTCATGGGTGGTGGGACATACGGCTTCAAGTCATACTGGTAACACATAACCTTGACCTGCTCTGCGAGGATGTCTCCTTCAAAAACCCAGAATTAAGGTGCCAGTATTGGTGTGATTGTCTTTACGGCCTTTCTGCACACACCAAACAAAGTGAAAGTCCCGTTATTCCAGACTGGCCCAGCGTTCCTCATCGGTTCGAAGGATAAGGCCCCTATGGAAAATGACACCCTGGACCATAGTCAGAGACTGGTAAGGTGAAATGGACACAAGGACATCATCAAGATGATCAAACGGATGAAGAGCTGCAGATTGGGTGGCAAAAGAAGTTCTGATCAACAGGGAACCCAACTGCATCTTACTGAGACACTCCACTTTGGCAAACTTGTCTTCAATATCTTCTACAAAAAATAATGGCTTTGTGGTGGTGAATGTATTCCTGCCATCCTACTACAGGCCAGGTGGGGAGTCTGGTGCGTCGCAAGGTACACCCCAGGTGTTACATGCTTCACCCACTGTCCCTGCTGTCGAGACATCTTCGCGGGTACCGGGCGTGGTTGGGCCACCCTCTCCCCAAGGGGAGTGGCGGGTTCAGCGGCGTTCGCGGCGCACGAGGCGGAAGGTCAATGTGGAGGCTGGCCGTGTGGCATCGCCCGCTCTGCCTGTGAGGGAACATGTGGCTGATCCTTCAGCAAGGTCCGAGCAGGCACACGGGGGGAGGGGTTTATTAGTTATTGGGAGCTCCAACGTTAGGCGGCTGATGGAGCCCCTTAGGGAAATAGCGAGAAGGTCGGGGAAGAAGGCCAGTGTTCACTCTGTCTGCTTGCCGGGGGGTCTCATCCGAGATGTGGAGGAGGCCCTACCGATAGGCGATAGAGAGCACTGGGTGCACCCGACTGCAAATTGTTGCTCATGTCGGCACCAATGACTCCTGACGTCTGGGTTCAGAGGTCATCCTCAGTTCGTACAGGCGGTTGGCGGAATTGGTGAAGGCGGAAAGCCTCGCTCGCGGGGTGGAATCAGAGCTAACTATTTGTAGTATCGTTCCCAGAACCGATCGCGGTCCTCTGGTTTGGAGCCGAGTGGAAGGCTTAAACCAGAGGCTCAGACGATTCTGCGGAGATCTGGGGTGCAAATTTCTCGACCTCCGCTATCGGGTGGAGAAATGTAGGGTCCCCCTGAATAGGTCAGGCGTGCACTACACGCCGGAAGCGGCTACAAGGGTAGCGGAGTACGTGTGGAGTGCACATGGGGGTTTTTTAGGTTAGAGAATCCCCTCCCTAGGCCCGACAAGACGCCTCCTGAGACGCGGCGAGATAGTAGGCAAAATGCAACAGGGAATAACAATATTAATGTGCTAATAGTAAACTGCAGGAGCGTCTATAGAAAGGTCCCAGAACTGCTCTCATTAATAAACGATCACAACGCCCATATAGTACTAGGGACAGAAAGTTGGCTGAAACCAGACGTAAACAGTAACGAAATCCTAAACTCAGATTGGAATGTATACCGCAGAGACAGGCTGAACAGTGAAGGGGGAGGCGTGTTTATAGCGGTAAGAAGTGCAATAGTATCGAACGAAATTGACGGAGATCCGAAATGTGAAATGATTTGGGTGAAGGTCGTGGTTAAAGCAGGCTCAGACATGGTAATTGGATGTCTCTATAGGCCCCCTGGCTCAGCAGCTGTTGTGGCTGAGCACCTGAAGGACAATTTGGAAAATATTTCGAGTAGATTTCCCCACCATGTTATAGTTCTGGGTGGAGATTTTAATTTGCCGGATATAGACTGGGAGACTCAGACGTTCATAACGGGTGGCAGGGACAAAGAATCCAGTGAAATTTTTTTAAGTGCTTTATCTGAAAACTACCTTGAGCAGTTAAACAGAGAACCAACTCGTGGCGATAACATATTAGACCTTCTGGTGACAAACAGACCCGAACTATTTGAAAAAGTTAACGCAGAACAGGGAATCAGTGATCATAAAGCGGTTACGGCATCGATGATTTCAGCCGTAAATAGGAATATTAAAAAGGGTAGGAAGATTTTTCTGTTTAGAAAAAGTGACAAAAAGCAGATTTCAGAGTACCTGTTGGCTCAACACAAAAGTTTTGTCTCAAGTACTGATAGTGTTGAGGATCAGTGGACAAAGTTCAAAACCATCGTACAATATGCGTTAGATGTGCCAAGCAAGATCGTAAGAGATGGAAAAGAGCCACCGTGGTTCAACAACCGAGTTAGAAAACTGCTGCGGAAGCAAAGGGAACTTCACAGCAAACATAAACATAGCCAAAGCCTTGCAGACAAACAAAAATTACGCGAAGCGAAATGTAGTGTGAAGAGAGCTATGCGAGAGGCGTTCAATAAATTCGAAAGTAAAGTTCTATGTACTGACTTGGCAGAAAATCCTAAGAAATTTTGGTCTTATGTCAAAACGATAGGTGGACCAAAACAAAATGTCCAGACACTCTGTGACCAAAATGGTACTGAAACAGAGGATGACAGACTAAAGGCCGAGATACTAAATGTCTTTTTCCAAAGTTGTTTCACAGAGGAAGATTGCACTGTAGTTCCTTCTCTAGATTGTCGCACAGATGACAAAATGGTAGATATCGAAATAGACAACAGAGGGATAGAGAAACAATTAAAATCGCTCAAAAGAGGAAAGGCCTCTGGACCTGATTGGATACCAGTTCAATTTTACACAGAGTACGCGAAGGAACTTGCCCCCCTTCTTGCAGCGGTGTACCGTAGGTCTCTAGAAGAGCGAAGCGTTCCAAAGGATTGGAAAAGGGCACAGGTCATCCCCGTTTTCAAGAAGGGACGTCGAACAGATGTGCATAACTATAGACCTATATCTCTAACGCGATCAGTTGTAGAATTTTGGAACACGTATTGTGTTCGAGTATAATGACTTTTCTGGAGACTAGAAATCTACTCTGTAGGAATCAGCATGGGTTTCGAAAAAGACGGTCATGTGAAACCCAGCTCGCGCTATTCGTCCACGAGACTCAGAGGGCCATAGACACGGGTTCACAGGTAGATGCCGTGTTTCTTGACTTCCGCAAGGCGTTCGATACAGTTCCCCACAGTCGTTTATTGAACAAAGTAAGAGCATATGGACTATCAGACCAATTGTGTGATTGGATTGAGGAGTTCCTAGATAACAGGACGCAGCATGTTATTCTCAATGGAGAGAAGTCTTCCGAAGTAAGAGTGATTTCAGGTGTGCCGCAGGGGAGTGTCATAGGACCGTTGCTGTTCACAATATACATAAATGACCTGGTGGATGACATCGGAAGTTCACTGAGGCTTTTTGCAGATGATGCTGTGGTGTATCGAGAGATTGTAACAATGGAAAATTGTACTGAAATGCAGGAGGATCTGCAGCGAATTGACGCATGGTGCAGGGAATGGCAACTGAATCTCAATGTAGACAAGTGTAGTGTGCTGCGGATACACAGAAAGATAGATCCTTTATCATTTAGCTACAAAATAGCAGGTCAGCAACTGGAAGCAGTTAATACCATAAATTATCTGGGAGTACGCATTAGGAGTGATTTAAAATGGAATGATCATATAATGTTGATTGTCGGTAAAGCAGATGCCAGACTGAGATTCATTGGAAGAATCCTAAGGAAATGCAATCCGAAAACAAAGGAAGTAGGTGATGATGATGATGATGATGTTTGGTTTGTGGGGCACTCAACAGCGTGGTTATCAGCGCCCGTACAATGTCTCAACCTTTTGCTCAGTCCAATTTCGCCACTTTCCTGGATGATGATGAAATGATGAGGACAACACAAACACCCAGTCATCTCGAGGCAGGTGAAAATCCCTGACCCCGCCGAGAATCGAACCCGGGACCCCGTGCTCGGGAAGCGAGAACGCAACCGCGAGACCACGAGCGGCGGACAAAGGAAGTAGGTTACAGTACGCTTGTTCGCCCACTGCTTGAATACTGCTCAGCAGTGTGGGATCCGTACCAGATAGGGTTGATACAAGACATAGAGAAGATCCAACGGAGAGCAGCGCGCTTCGTTACAGGATCATTTAGTAATTGCGAAAGCGTTACGGAGATGATAGATAAACTCCAGTGGAAGACTCTGCAGGAGAGACGCTCAGTAGCTCGGTACGGGCTTTTGTCAAAGTTTCGAGAACATACCTTCACCGAAGAGTCAAGCAGTATATTGCTCCCTCCTACGTATATCTCGCGAAGAGACCATGAGGATAAAATCAGAGAGATTAGAGCCCACACAGAGGCATACAGACAATCCTTCTTTCCACGAACAATACGAGACTGGAATAGAAGGGAGAACCGATAGAGGTACTGAAGGTACCCTCCGCCACACACCGTCAGGTGGCTTGCGGAGTATGGATGTAGATGTAGATGTAGATGTAGATGTAGATGTAGCAAGGAAAGCCCCAAGTTAGCAAGCCTGGCCCTCCTCTCTGGGTGTAGCCATGGAAGTGGAGGACGCAGGATCATAAGAAGCAGCAGTCAATGATCTGTTATCAATCAAACAGATGGCCGTATGAGAATGATCAGATTTTTGGAGCTTGATATGCTTCATGCAAAACGCATCTGCCTTGATACCACCTACACTGATCAGAGGCTATCCCCATGGGCGCCACCCAGTCACAGCAAGGACCATCTGGCATGGTGGCCACAGCTGGGAGTTCTGATACTCCGAAATGACAAGCAACCACTCCTAGGCATCCATGGGAGGCAACAGCCCAGGTATCAGAAGTGTGATCCCTGTGCTGTCATGGGGCTCATCAGATGAGTATGAAGCAGTCCCACTACACAGACTGGCTACGCATGCTGGTGACCTTGCAGGGCAGAGGGGGCTACAGCAGAGAAGGAAGAGAGGAAATAAAGGGGGGGGGGGGGGGGGGAACCTACAGCATAGACGTTAGGAGGGAGTTCTTCCCCAAATGGCTCATTGAAAAAAGACATAAGTAAGAACACAGAGAGGGGAAGGAGGGGGCACAGGGCAGGACTGAGGGCAGGGAGGCAGAGACACAGGGAAGGAAATGCATCCAGGGAAGGAAGAATGGGCTGCAGTAGCTCGGGGCCCATGTGTGCCACGCACGAACTCCCGAAAAAACTGTGAGCCTCCTCGTGTGAAAAAGGGAGGTGGGGGGGTGGAATGGGGGGTTGGAATATGAGAAACTGGCAAGGGAGATCTGTTTGTAGACTGGTTTGGAGTGCGATACCTGTCCATAATGAGAAAGGATTTGCTGGTCACAACAGATGTGCTGCCCACATGAGATCAGTCTGTATGGGAAAGACTTTTTAGTGTGGAATGGATGATAACTACAAAAACTAAATCCATCACAGACAAAAATTCTGTCTAATAATTTTTTATGTTGTCAGGTGGATTTTCTTTTAGATATAGTGTTAAAATTTATCTAATTTCAGCTACAGAAAAGAACAAGTAAGTTACATATAAATGGAATACAAACATAGAAAAGTACAAATAAATTAAGAGCAAACACACATTTCTTTGATTTATCGGGAAAATGAAATAATGGCTCTAGCATTATTCAAAGTATATACTAACAAATATAATGCTTCACATATGATTAGCCTTGAGGAATTTAAAAAGAAAATATGTTCAAGTTCAAATTATTTTGATAATCAACATCAATATAATAGAATAAATGAACATACCGGATGCAACATATGACTGTTTGATTCTTTTGATGGATCTGTATCACTTCTCACCAACTGATAAATAATGTTTCTGTTTATTTTCAAGTCATGTAAATCTCTTGTGTGGCGTTGCAGCTGATAATATATTGCATCTGCTGCTGCACTGGAAATAAATATACTTTCTTCCTTGAAAGCCTGAAAGGTGAGAGAAAAAGGAATGATAACATAACAAGGTCGTAACAGTCTGCAAGATTAATATAACATATACTTGCACAGGATATCTTCCTGCTTTATATGTCCTGCAGAGACATACACTCTTAAGAGCTTCCCTCCTTATATGCCAACATAGACTCTTTATGCTCTTATAACAAATCACTGAGATAATCATTCTCTTAAGAACCTGTCTCCCTCAGAAACACCAACAATATTCTTGATTCTCTCCACCAAATTTCACACAGATCCTATAAATAATTGCTGCTGCAACAGTTCATCTCCATAAAGACAATAATAAAGCGTGCTGGTGGGGGGGGGGGGGGGGATGGAAAATCAAAGATGTGAATGATTGTGCATGCCTCTCAATTCATACCTTTGCCCTGGAATACATACCCCCAAGGTAAAACACTGATCTAAATAATTGTCTGTCACATAGCTAGGTGTCTGCTCTTTTCAACTGGTATCCCTTCATTGGTTCATTGCAGTAATTCTTGTCTATAATGTAGCAAATATATTGACCTGCTTCTATAGCACAATGTGTGAGGACATATGCAGACTGGACCATCAACCCACAAGGATTATGTAGGAATTGCATATTCAAATGTCTGTGAAGGTAGAACTATATGGAGTCTCTAATCAGGGATGTTACAGTGCATCTTACCTCTGACTTGAAAGTGAGAAACCACATACTGCAGGAAGCAGATCCTTCTCTGAGAAAAATAAAGTGAATAGGTCAAGTCTATGAAACTGCCAATGCAGCCTAGATTTGATTTATGATGGAAAATAATGCCACACTACCTCTGGCAGGGAACCCATCTGATCCATGGAGCAGCAGAGCCATGACCTAGGTCCAAACATTGATTCCTGATTACCACCCATGCATTGTGTCTCCCCACTGGTGCACAACACCCACAGATGCCGCAAAAAGGGACACTAGCAAGTGCTAAGGTGTGGCAGTTCCAATGCAAATATGTCCCAACCTGTGGAACTGAACCAACTGCACAGTTGTCAGAATGGAAACCAGCATAAAAATGTACTTTGATGCATTTATGGCCCATGTTTTTGCGCAGCACTGCTTCTGTGTCCTTGCTAAACCAATCTACTTATTTATGTTTGGGGTTACCAGCCTTGCAGGCAACCAAGACACTGGGCCTATGCATGTCATCATGTGGCCATGCTAGGAAAGTAGGTTTTACTAACTTACAACCAAGTTTTGTGTTGTGTGTGTGTGTGTGTGTGTGTGTGTGTGTGTGTGTGTGTGTGTGTGTGTGTGTGTTTGGAACTGACTAGTGCAGAACTGCAAGATTATCAGCGCCCTTACAAATGTTAAAAGAAACTAATATGAATAAAATGGCTAAGTGGCTAAGAATTTATCAAGCAATAAGGAGTAAATCTACAAAATATCACAAAATCTTAAGAACAGATATGTTGACAAATCTGCTGCTGCCCTCTTGCCTGAAAATAAAATGCAATCTAATAATATGTGATGCACAGTGATCTGTATACCAGAAGCACCACACATTGAAGGATCCTCTTGCTGGAGCAAGCAGAAGCCATGCATCATAGGGCTGTGGCCTATACAAAGACAAATAACAAGTACCTCATCCGCCAAACTGGTTGGATTGAGGTACCCCGTGGCCATGTTAATGGACTTTACTAGACACAGCTTATTGTCCATTACTTCCAGCCACTCATCCTCCCATAAATGCATGGGTCTGTATCTCAACAGCGACACAATAGCATGCAGGGGGATGGCACACCAAACTAATTGAGGACTGCGACATGCCTCCTTGGCTGCTACATCCATCCTTTTATTTCCCTCGATATCCATGTGCTCCAGCACCCAGCAAAAAGACACTTCCTACCCCAGAATTTGTAGTTGGAGGAGGGCAACCAGGATGTTCTGAACTATTTTACCTGCTGAATCAGAACAAACAAGGAATTTAGCGCCTGAAACATATCTCATTTGCTCAAGTGCCTGCAAGATCACATTTAATTCGGCGTCAAATACAGTAAACACATGAGACAATCAGAAATTGAGAACACAATCAGAGAAAACAGCAGAGCAACCCCAGTTAGACCCATCTGTAAATACTGCTACTGAGTTCTGGTACACAGCTGAGATGCCATAAAAGAATGAATTAAAAAATAAGCAGGAGTACAATCTCTTCTGTACTGCACTACATCTAAAATCACTCTGGTTTTCTGCAGTAACCAAGATGGCAGCCAACTAAAACCCTAGATTTGAGCCTCTACACGCCCCACACCTAGGGACTCTAGCACACATATCATGCAGATCCAAAATAGCCTCACTGCCTGGGGGTGTGTGATGAAGAGGCGTTCCATAGCTGGGCAAGCGATGGTATGGTATGCTGGGGAAGAGGGAGTAGTGAGGAAATGACACATCTGATGCACCATGAGAAGTTGCCACCGTTTGGTAAGTGGCATTTCACCAGCCTCTGAACAGGTACTGGGTATGGGGCTATCCTGTAAGTGCCAGTGGCCAGCCTGAACCCTTCATGGTGTACAATGTCAATGATCTTCAGGTAAGAAGGCCTCGCTGATCCATACACTGAGTACCCATAGTCCAGCTGCAATTACACAAAGGGCCTATGAAATTGGTGCAGACACATCCTGTCTGTTCCCCATGACCTGTCGCTGAGACACTTCAAGATGTTCAATGCCTTCTGGGTCCCTGTCTTCAGTTCCTTTAGTATTTTAATATTTAGGTTGCATTCCTGTGAATCCTGAAGTGGAACCACATCATGATTTCTTCTATGTTGTGGCGATCGATCCAAAGCCTCAATTCAAGACAATATCCCTGCAATTTATTGTATGGTTGTATCTGGTCATCATGCCTTCCTGATTTGTTATGCTCACTCAACCGACTCAGTGCTATGCAGTTCTGTTCACTACAATGCTCATTTCACAGGGTTTCATTTTGTCATTTCTTACATCAGAGTAACTATTCTTACACCAACTTTTTTCGGAGTAGAGAGATCTCTGAAAAATATACATCATCAATGTCTTTGTACTTGCAAAGATTAATTTCTCACAGCATGCAGTGGTAATAGCTGTATAGGAATCTCTACGAGTTCTGTGTCTTTGACAGGCTCTGCCAAACATATGTTAAGTCTCAGTACCTCTGTAAAAATTCACGAATGGTGCTGTCACTGTGGTGTCAATAATTTTGACTTGACTGTCCACTTTCGTTCAAACCACCCAAAATTTATTTAAAGGGCTGCCTGAAATTCACTGAAATTATTGTAGCTATTAGTGACTCTCATGACTCACATGTATGCACTCTCTTTCAAATTGCTCACATACATATCAGTACACTGTTTCTCAGAATGCAACGTTGAGGAAGTGTTTCTGAACTGATGCAGGAAAGCAATTGGGCATAATCCTTGATTTGGTTTGAACTCATGAAACTTCCATGCTTGTTTTAGCATTGCACTCAGGAAAACAAAATGTTACTCTTGTACTGTTTCACTTTTTTTTTTCTTCTAGTGCACTTTCATCTAAAGTGGTTTGCTGTACATGTTCAACTTTTGTGGCCAGATCCATGCATTGTTGCCATACACCAAATAACATTTTAATGATTGGCTGTTTGTGCTGTGAACAATCCCACTTTACTATCACAATACCTGCACTGATTTTATTTTCCACCTGATCGAGTGCCATTTTATTCCACACGCAATCTTCATTATGTAAATCATCATGCTTTTATAGGAACACACTGATGAGTTCCTTTTGTGGCTTTTATAATGCTTCTTGAAATTCTTATTTATTTCTTTGACCCGATCCACCATGAGATTAGCAACTTTGGCAGTTTGCTGCTTAATATCATCGTCACTTTGCTATTTAAGATCATCCTTTTGTTGCCCAAGAACATTATTCATTCCACTGATGTATTCAAACAACTGACTTAGTTCCACTGTTACTGGTCCACCATGACCAACTGTCTGTCTTGTAGCCTCCATTGTTGAGGTAACTCTCAGCTCTGCAAGTTCTTTATTCTCACAATTTAAGTTACTGTTATTTAACAAAATTCCTGATTTATTTTCAAAACTGACATTTATGACTGGATTGTCCTGCACTGCTACAATCCCAGCAGTATTATTGCTGCATTCATTTTTAGGGTAGCATGTGGCCTATTATTTTCAGAGTCACACCTATTTGTAGTTTATAGTTCACAGATTATTACTGCTTTCCAACGTGTGTGCATTTGTTTTTCTTTTTCTTTTTTTTTCCAAGAAAAATGAAGTGCTGCTGTGCTGGAATGCCACACACATACAATTTTGTAATGAAATTACTGGCACAGTTGCCAGTATTAAGGTGTCTCCTGCCTTACTTTGTCAAGGATTATACCTCTGTTTGTTGCCGTTAAACTGTTTCTTAATTAATAGCATATAGCGATCAGTGGATGAAGTGCAGTATGTACAACAGAATAAGAAGCAACTATAAACTCCTTTATCAATAGCGATAATGGAATCAAATAATGAAATCATGCCATTAGATTCTAATAATGCCTTGGGTTCAGAAATTATTCCCTCCTGAATGACCTTCGCTACACTTGATCTAATGCTAAATATTCTTCGCACAAGTGACTGAACACACACTATGGCACCACTTCAATGACAGCTCTTAATGATTTCCTTCTAAGGATTTTGCTGAACAGCTGTGGCTGTGGCTGATACAGAATGACAACCACTACTGCTGTGCAGTGCACCCAAAACTGAGCTACTGACTCTCTCATTGTCGTGACCAGAAAGGTTTAACCATGAATTGCTGCAGCTCATAGAAACTATACAATACCTGTCCATTTATCAATGAAGAGGCAGCATCAGTGATCTCATGGCAGACAAAAGGTTCCTCCAGAAAAGAGCTGGAGAAGACAATGTATTCTGCTATTCCATTTACTTGCTGATCCCCCCCACTGCCCCCTCTGCTTAGACAATAGGAGAAAATATCATAAAAAGAAAAGGCAAGCAAAACATGCAGCAGATGGTGTCACTTTCCCAATTCCAATTCCAACCCATGAGTCAACTACTAACATGAATACTTTAAATCAAGTGAAAAGTTAATATGTGAGCAATTTCTGTTGCATTGTCAGGTACAGTCTGAGATGATGATTCATCAAGATGTAATCTACACTGTAGACCAACATGCTTCAACAACATGGTGAACTGTCAGGATCACACCTCAAAATGCAACAAAGTGGTTTCTCTTGTCATAGCATATATGTCAGTGTGTGTGTGTGTGTGTGTGTGTGTGTGTGTGTGTGTGTGTGTGTCCAAATACAGATGTGACATAGGCTTAAAGCTTCTTTTTGTTTAAGGCAAATTGACATTCTACTGTTCCTGGTGGGGGCCTTTATTGTTCAGAGTTTGGTGGCTCCAATATTGGTCACTCACTCTTCTTCTCATTCTTGTAAGACAATGAAGTTAAGATGTACCTATAAGTCAGGTTGCTCAATTTGGGGGAAGGAACCAAACAGTGAGGTCATCGCTCCCATCAGGTTAGGGAAAGAAGTTGGCCGTGCACTGACAAAGGAACCATCCCGGCATCTGCCTGAAGCGACTTCGGGAAATCATGGAAGTCAGATTCTGGGATTTGCATTGGTAGCAGATCCACTGGAGAGGCTTCATTAGACAATGTATCAACACAATCACTGCCCAAAATGCCTATATGGTTTAGTGTCCAGAAGAATGCCACAGAGGATCCTGTGCTGTTGAAGTCATATAAGAGATCAATGGCAGAGACCAAAGGATGAGGCAGTGAATAAATTTTCAATCACCTTCCAACTAATGAGTGTGCCACTGAACAAGAGAATATTTCTAGCAGGTTTAGGTTGTATTTGTGTGACAACTCTACATTTTGACACAACTTCTGCTGTGTAGATTCTGCATACAGTGGGAAGGGAGTATTGTTCATAAACATTGTTGCTAATAAATAGGTATGTGAATTTTAAAATTTTTTCAGTGAACTGAATGTTCAAACAAATTTCAGGCTTGCAGTCAGTCATCATTCAATACATCCCATGATATTTCTACTGGGTACCTGGCAGACTCGCATTCGGGAGGACGACGGGTTCAATCCCGCGTCCGGCCATCCTGATTTAGGTTTTCCGTGACTTTCCTAAATCACTCCAGGCAAATGCCGGGATGGTTCGGCCGACTTCCTTCCCAATCCTTCCCTAATCCGATGAGACCGATGACCACGCTGTCTGGTCTCCTTCCCCAAACCAACCAACCAACCAACCAACCTGGCAGTCATCCTAAGGTGAGCCATCGAAGGCTGATGAAGACGTCCTCCATTCCGCAATATATAGAGCATTGTGGGTACTCTGTGCAGGCATCAAAATCAAGTTGACAGACAGACCACACTATCTGGCAGCAGCATCTTCATTGGTGAAACTGCAAAACTCAGCTGTCCTCAGCATTACCACTCACTGTAGTTGTCAGTGCACTCTGTAGTTCTCGAACAGAGCAAATATTAGAGATGGTAGCTGCTATCGCACTTCATCAGATTTTCTACCATACATATTTCCATGGTTTCTTTAATAATCAAGTCCCAAAACATGTTGCTGTGGGCAGAATCATTGTTTTATCATAGTCCGTTGAATGTCCAGTGGAAATACAATGTTCAGCAACAGCAGGCTTGCTTGGTTGCAAAAGGTGAGTGCAGCAATGATGTTCAGTGCAACATTCTTTCAAGGTGCATGTAGTCTGACCTATGTAAATGATACCACACTGACAAGGTATTTTGTAAATTCTGGCCTTTTGCAGTAACATATCTTCCTTCACTGTCCCCAGAAGGTCAGCAATCTTAGATGGTGGGCAGAAAACACCTTTCATCAAGAGGTTAAGACCACATGGTTTTGTACCACCAAGACAGTATGGCCTTCCAAAAATTCATAAGGAAAATCTTCCTTCACGTCCAATAGTTTGCAACATTGGAGCTCCCACATATGATTCAGCAAGACATCCAACTTCTTTGCTGAGATACGGAGCAAACCCTCATATCACAAGTGCAACTCAGCTGACCTTATCAATAGGCTGAGGGATCTCTGGCTAAGCAATTCATACCATTTAGTTAGTTTTAGTAAGTTTCAGGTGGGCATTACTGCTTTGTATCAGCCTACTCTTTCCTCAACCACTATTATTTTGAACAGACTGACTGTGTCGCTGTGGGTAGCCCTGTGTCTGCTGGGTGGCTAATCTTTTTATGGAGTATTTCATGGAAAGGCTGCTTCAATCAGCTGTCTAATGAAACCAACTGTATTTTGGAGATACATGGATGACACTGTCATAGTGTGGCCTCATGGAGGAGACAAATTAATGAAGTTTCTGCATCACATCAATCCATAACAATATTCATTTCACTATGGAAAGAAAGAAAGAGTGTTGTCTGCCTTTCTGGGATGTCTTGGTCATATGGAAGAATTATGGCTGTCTGGGGCATTCAGTTTATCATAATCACACTTATACTGATTTATATTTACAAGCTATGAGTGTGCTTAAAACATTTTCAAACAAAGTTCACACAGTTAAGATCTAGATAGGTTGCCTATAGAGTTCACCCACCTAAAGACAGTGTTCAGGGATAATGGATGCTCCACCTGGCAGATTAACAGGGTACTATAAGTTAAAAATAAAGAACTGGGGAGCAGTTTAGGTGGAGAATACACCAGCAAAATCTTTAGCTTTTCTTCCCTTTATGGGCAACATTTTGTTTAAGACAGCAAGAATCCTCTGTAAATTTTGGTGATTGTAGTTTTCTGCCCACCATCTAAGACTGCAGATCTTCCAGAGTCAGTGAGAAATGGTTTGTTAGAATTTACAAAACATCTTGCCAATGTGGCACGGCTTACATATGTCAGACCACTGTACTGAACATCAATGTTGCACCTGCCTTTAGCAATCAAGCAAGTCCGCTATTTCTGAACATCATATTTCCACCAGACATTCAATGGAGTATGATAATATAATGATTCTCACCGCAGCAACATCTTTTTGGGACTCCATAATTAAAGAATCCATGGATCACATGGTGGAAAATCTGATTAAGTGTAATAACTACCAGGAGACAGTGCATGGAACCATATCATCTCCACAATTTGCTCTAATCAAAGACAACAGAGTGTGCCGATGGCTGGAATGAGCAGTAATAGAGGACAGCTGAGTTCCACGATTCCACTAGGGAAGGCACTTCCACCGGGTAGTGTGGTCTGCCTGCCAACTTGATTCTGAAGTATGTGTGGTATACTCAGAGCAAGCTATGTGTTGTGGCACGGAAGATGTCTTCATCAGTCTTTGATGGCTTACCTGAGGATGACTGGCAGGTGACTAGACGAAATATTGTGGTATGTATTCAATGATAACAAGCTGCAAGGCCAAAATCTGTTTGAACAATAAATGCATATCTGGCTTTCTTTCCAACCTTACAAGGGGAGGCCGCCAATTGTGAGATTCAGATTCGATTCATACTGCGCATAATAAAAGCTCATGGCCAGAGGTGTAATGTGGCAAAGCACCAAGATGCACTTCTCAGCCGTTGTCGAGAAAATCGACAGTTAAAAGAAACCGTTGCGGTGAAATGCTCTCTACGATTAATGATTTTCTACAGCGTCGTAGCGCAGCGGTAAGCGCTGGGGTTCGTAATCCGAAGGTCGCCGGATAGAATCTAGCGCCATGCAATATTTTTTTGTTATTAGTTTTTTGCAATTCAAATATATATATATATATATATATATATATATATATATATATATATATATATATATATATATATATATATATATATATATATATATATATACAAACTATTAATGAATTGCTTATGCATGTTGGTGAAGGCGGATCGCTCTCCAATTGTACCGCCTCCATTTTTCCGTTTGTTTAACAGGGTGTACCAAAGCTGTCCCGCCCGCACTGATTTTCGACGATGTTATAAGTTGCGCTAAGGACCGCATCTACCTTCTTTCGAAGTTAGCAGGCAACTACGTTGTTAAGGGGCGGCTCGTTTCGGCCCTTTCAACATCTGTCCTTCAAGTGTAACGAGCAACTAACGGAGTTTATATTTCATACCTGCCACAGCAAGTTTGTGTTCGTGGGGTCTCTGTTCTAATTCGAACGTTTGACTTACGCTATACGTATTCGTTTCTACGTCTTCCGTTAACTATACGTGGTTAACATTATGAAGACAATTAATAACATTTGTGAAATACAACTTTGTTTGCGGAAAACATAATGATGTTCGAAGTCGCCAGTTTTTCCACGACAAACGACTTTCAACAACTTATTATATGCATAATTGTTGTAATTGATTGCCGGGAATTATATATATATAACAAATACTAAAAAAAAAGTTGCATGGAGCGAGATTCGATCTGGCGACCTTCGGATTACGAACCCGAGCGCTTACCGCTGCACCACCACGCTGTAGAAAAATAACTAATCGTAGAGAGTATTTCACCGCAACGGTTTCTTTTAACTGTCGATTTTCTCGACAACGGCTGAGAAGTGCATCTTGGTGCTTTGCCACATTACACCTCTGGCCATGAGCTTTTATTATGCACAGTATGAATCGAATCTGAATTTCACAATTGGCGGCCTCCCCTTGTTAGAGCCATTGTCATATATCGGACTACAAGTTGCATAAATGTGAACTACACAATAGAACCTACAGTAATGAATATTAGGGGCTGTGTGAACCTTGACTCCACACCACAAATCCATTCACATTACAGGGTGGGGAATTACCCTCCCCCCCCCCCTCCATAGGGGGATTGCCATCTGTGGGTTATGTGGGTAGATTATTGCAGGAGAAAAAAAGGGTTTCCAGTGCATATCTTTCAGCCTAATTGCTACTGTTTTCCCAGTTTTTAAAGCTATTCATAATAAGATTTATGTTGGGGAGATCTGGAAAAGCATCATATAACAGGGATGTTCTGGCCTACAGTAAATCTTAACCTTGTAGTTCATTAAGAGTTGTTGGTAACGCATCTTTAAAGGTGGAGTGTCTGCTTCAACAAGAAGGCTGTTGACAGGCTCGTGTGGAAAGCCCCAGTTGCAAGGTGGACTCCACTGTGCTGCACAGGAGCTAGCTGGCCAAAAACGGAAGGTGCTGCTGACCTGCAAGCAACATATCAATAGTCTAATCAGGTTAAAATTAATAACTGGTCAAATTTTACTAGAGTTTTTCAATCCACTCCCCAAGAAGTGTTCCTGAGGAAGTGTACGGAGTTTAGTATACTCATGCAGGTTGCCTTGACCTACTTTATACGCAGTAACCATGTAAGTTTGTGGTCAAAAAGCAGTCCTAAAAACAGAAAGTAAAAAAAAAAAAAAACAGACACCACATATACATATAATTCAGGCAAGATGGCCAACGATCTCTTCAGTGCAGATGCACATCAGGCTCAAACTTTTACTGGAGTTGGTGACATACTTTAAGTAATGAGGATAATGGGCAAGTGGCGCTACATTAATAGTGTATGGATAAACTGAGAATTTGGATCTGACAGGAGGTGTGCTGGTAGTCCATGAAATTGCAATGACCACTAGGTCCAGATGGCTTGGTGGTCAGGGCCACTGCCTAGTGAGTAGGAATTAAGAAAACAGTAAAGTTCGCCTACTCAATAGCTGCCTCTTTTTATGCTGCATTCAGCTGTGGTAACAAATCTAATATGCAAATTACCAACTCCAAATGTGTGTCTTTCATATAGACTGAATTAACATTTAATTAAACAGAATAGAGTAATAATCTAGAAATATATTAGATGGTTAAGTAGGGAGAGGTATTGGCATGCTGGATCCAGCTGCTCTGTAACTGTGGATAATATAATGGTCCAATACATTTATATAATTAAAAATATATAAAATACATAATAACTCAATAAATAAAATGTGTGGCTTTCAGTGCTGGTAACTAGAGCCCTAAGCTACCATTCAACACACTGTTTATCAAGACCAAATGAAACAGTCAGTGGTTATTACTTTTTAATACTTTTCCATAAGATTATTAATTTACTGTGACTACGTAACTTCTGTAGTTTTTGTGACATTCATAATATTAATGTCTCAATACAGTCACCTCATTGCTGTGAATATGCTGATGTGATTAGTTTTATGCGATGATGAAACTGTGAATAACTATCAAACTTGGAAGTAGTCACATTCTGTCATGTTGTGGATGTGCTGCCATATTTGAAACCATTTACATTCAGGCCATGATGTCCAGTTGACTAACTGTTGTCCCTCAACTCCTGTGGTCTGAGGAAAACTGAGGAAAACCACCGACTAGCTATAGCTGGGCGCTCGCTTCCCTGAAACTGAATGCTTTACTGCGACAGCTCAGCTGCCCTCCATCAACTTGGCCTCACTAGCAGAGCCAACCTTACAATACTATGGCTCGATAACTTTTAGTTGGCTGACAGCTCATCAGCATACGTGTTATTTTACAACTTCCATGTCCCAGATGGACATAAGCAAGTTGTGAAATTCTCTTGTAAAGGAACAACCTAAAACTGAGATAATGGAGAAGGTGAGAGTGATGACATTGCAAAAAGTTTTGCTGTAGGTATGCAAAGACGTGACACTGATAAGAGCTATTTTTCATCAGTTCTTATTGCATCAATCAGCTGGAATGACAACTACTAATGATACATTATACAGAAAAAAAAGGCAAACTACTCTCATTATCATCGCCGTCGTCGTCGTCGTCCTCCTCCTCCCCCCCCCCCCCCCCAAATGCTCCCCTCCCCCTCCCACAAAACAAAATATAGTATTTAAAGAGTTTACCTCTAACTTACATCATATTTATGCCGAACATTTACTGAATAAAACAATATTTTGTAACAACAATATCTTCTTCTTTTTTAATGATTCATTACAGCATAATACCCGTTGCTGATTTTAGACGCGCCACAGAAGCAGAAACCTCTTGAGATCATGCTAAACTGCATTTCAGTTTCAAGTATATGAAAGCTTGTAACTAATGTATACTTACATGACCCGAAAAGTTTGAATTCACATTCTGATCACTCCTTCAGTACGAGTGTAGTAAATCCCTATTTAAGAAAAATACCCTTTGAAGGAAAAATATATGGGCCCCGAGAGAAGTTTTAAAAAGGGGTTTAAATGTATTTGTGTGCCATACATGTTTTACAGCTTGTACTACATATGATGCAATTTTTTCCCTATTTCCTACATTTCACGTTGCTTTCCATTCCCATTTAATTTTATCACATTATTTCGTGTTATATTATTTTTCATTTTGCCTTGCCTTCTCAGTTATTTAAATTTACATTTTAATCTTCCATAAAGACAGTTTTGTCCATACACATATGTATAATTTTTATGTTTGACTTACTTGCATAATGTTGACAATTTCTTTCGCTTCTATTTTTATACGTTTAGAGGTCATAGCACCCAACAAGAAATAGCCTCCAACATCTGTATTGCTGTTATTGCTGATACTTGAGAAAGTCTTTATTAGGCTTATTACTGTTGGCAGGTCCTTAGTGACCAAATACGCAACAGCCAATGGAGTAGTGAGTGAACTGGCATCAATCTGAAATTTGTACGTTCCACCTGCAGTGGGACAAAATATCAAGGTATGAATATCTTGGTATGGGCTGCAGTTAGAAGAATAAAACTACCAAAATTTTAATGCAAATGTTATTATAGAGTAAAAGTTTTTAATGACGTACGTGAGAATGGACATAGGAAAGGGCACGCAGAAAGGGAGAGAAGGGTGGGGGGTTGGGGTGTAATGTTTGCTGACAGAATGAGTGAGGAAGAAAGATAAAATACATATACCTCTTAAAATTGTCAAGAATAGTAATCTGGTACCTAATACATATGAATTCACTATATTACTGCAATTATCTGCGTATGGCAAAGCACAGCAAAAATTATGCTATATACTACTACCTCCTGTTTGCTGGTTGTACCTTGTTGTTGTGGTCTTCAGTCCTGAGACTGGTTTGATGCAGCTCTCCATGCTACTCTATCCTATGCAAGATTCTTCATCTCCACGTACCTACTGCAACCTACATCCTTCTGAATCTGCTTAGTGTATTCATCTCTTGGTCTCCCTCTACGATTTTTACCCTCCACGCTGCCCTCCTATACTAAATTGGTGATCCCTTGATGCCTCAGAACATGTCCTACCAACTGATCCCTTCTTCTGGTCAAGTTGTGCCACAAACTTCTCTTCTCCCCAATCCTATTCAACACTTCCTCATTAGTTATGTGATCTACCCATCTAATCTTCAGCATTCTTCTGTAGCACCACATTTCGAAAGCTTCTATTCTCTTCTTGTCCAAACTATTTACCGTCCATGTTTCACTTCCATAAATGGCTACACTCCATACAAATACTTTCAGAAATGACTTCCTGACACATAAATCTATACTCGATGTTAACAAATTTCTCTTCTTCAGAAACGCTTTCCTTGCCATTGCCAGTCTACATTTTATATCCTCTCTACTTCGACCATCATCAGTTATTTTGCTCCCCAAATAGCAAAACTCATTTACTACTTTAAGTGTGTCATTTCCTAATCTAATACCCTCAACATCACCCGATTTAATTTGACTACATTCCATTATCCTCGTTTTGCTTTTGTTGATGTTCATCTTACATCCTCCCTTCAAGACACCATCCATTCCGTTCAACTGCTCTTCCAAGTCCTTTGCTGTCTCTGACAGAATTACAATGTCATCGGCGAACCTCAAAGTTTTTATTTCTTCTCCATGGATTTTAATATCTACTCCAAATTTTTCTTTTGTTTCCTTCGCTGCTTGCTCAATATACAGATTGAATAACACCGGGGAGAGACTACAACCCTGTCTCGCTCCCTTCCCAACCACTGTTTCCCTTTCATGTCCCTCGACTCTTATAACTGCAATCTGGTTTCTGTACAAATTGTAAATAGCCTTTCGCTCCCTGTATTTTACCCCTGCCACCTTTAGAATTTGAAAGAGAGTATTCCAGTCAACATTGTCAAAAGCTTTCTCTAAGTCTACAAATGCTAGAAACGTAGGTTTGCCTTTCCTTAATCTTTCTTCTAAGATAAGTCGTAAGGTCAGTATTACCTCACGTGTTCCAGTATTTCTACGGAATCCAAACTGATCTTCCCCAAGGTCGGCTTCTACTAGTTTTTCCATTTGTCTGTGAAGAATTCGTGTTAGTATTTTGCAGCTGTGGCTTATTAAACTGATTGTTCGGTAATTTTCACATCTGTCAACACCTGCTTTCTTTGGGATTGGAATTATTATATTCTTCTTGAAGTCTGAAGGTATTTCGCCTGTTTCATACATCTTGCTCACCAGATGGTAGAGTTTTGTCAGGACTGGCTCTCCCAAGGCCGTCAGTAGTTCCAATGGAATGTTGTCTACTCCCAGTGCCTTGTTTCGACTCAGGTCTTTAAGTGCTCTGTCAAACTCTTCACGCAGTATCGTATCTCCCATTTCATCTTCATCTACATCCTCTTCCATTTCCATAATATTGTCCTGAAGTACATCGCCCTTGTATAGACCCTCTATATACTCCTTCCACCTTTCTGCTTTCCCTTCTTTGCTTAGAACTGGGTTTCCATCTGAGCTCTTGATGTTCATACAAGTGGTTCTCTTTTCTCCAAAGGTCTCTTTAATTTTCCTGTAGGCAGTATCTATCCTTTCCCTAGTGAGATAAGCCTCTACATCCTTACATTTGTCCTCTAGCCATCCCTGCTTAGCCATTTTGCACTTCCTGTCGATCTCATTTTTGAGACGTTTGTATTCCTTTTTGCCTGCTTCATTTATTGCATTTTTATATTTTCTCCTTTCATCAATTAAATTCAATATTTACACAAGGATTTCTACTAGCCCTCGTCTTTTTACCTACTTGATCCTCTGCTGCCTTCACTACTTCATCCCTCAAAGCTACCCATTCTTCTTCTACTGTATTTCTTTCCTCCAGTCAATTGTTCCCATATGCTCTCCCTGAAACTCTGTACAACCTCTGGTTCTTTCAGTTTATCCAGGTCCCATCTCCTTAAATTCCCACCTTTTTGCAGTTTCTTCAGTTTTAATCTACAGGTCATAACCAATAGAGTGTGGTCAGAGTCCACATCTGCCCCTGGAAATGTCTTACAATTTAAAACCTGGTTCCTAAATCTCTGTCTTACCATTATATAATCTATCTGATACCTTTTAGTATCTCCAGGGTTCTTCCATGTATACAACCTTCTATCATGATTCTTCAAGGTTGTACCTTATATATGTATTAATATTATGAGAAGGAAAGTTGCTACTCACCATATAGCGGAGATGCTGAGTCGCAGAAAGGAACAACAAAATAACTCTCACAATTAAAGCTTTCGGCCATTGGCCTTCGTCAACAACACACACACACACACACACACACACACACACACACACACACACACATATACGCAAACACAAACACATTCATGCAAATGCAACTCACACACATGACTGCAGTCTCATGCAACTGGTATGCACGAGAGAAAGAGAGAGAGAGAGAGAGAGAGAGAGAGAGAGAGAGAGAGAGAGAGAGTCTATTGCTGACAAAGGCCAATGGCCGAAAGCTTTAATTGTGAGAGTCTTTTTGTTGCGCCTAACTGTGACTCAGCTTCTCCACTATATGGGGAGTAGCAACTTTCCTTCTCATAATATTGTTACATTCCATCCTGGATTTTCCATTATATGTGTATTAAATTTATGAAGTATGTGTCACATGAATTTTACAGTAAAACTGTCAAGAAGAAGGAAGAAATTTGCGACAAAGCAGGTGGATTGTTTCAATCTGTTATGCTTTTTCTATTCTCAATTTTTTTAATTTTTATCTTATTTCCAATACATTCACTGAGTGACATGTAGCACTTACCTGGGAATCTCAAGTTACTATTTAGAGTGAATTTCACTTAAATTTATTATTCAGATTCCCATTTCAAGTGTTTTGATTTCATTGGTACAATTAATGTTCATAAGGGCACTGTTAATGTTAGCAAAATCCTATGAGCTAATACCCATATTTGAGAATGGTGACCAACACCATTTGAAATTTACGCATTCCAACTTTTCTGGGAAGTATTTTAAATTACTAGAAACTAATTATCTTCTACAACAAGCTGAGGTGACAAAAGTCATGTGATACCTTCCAATACTGTGTTGGACCTCCTTTTGCTTAGCATAGTGCAGCAACTCGATGTGGCGTGGACTCGTGGACCCAAAAGTCACTGGAAATCCCCTATACAAGTATTGAGCCATGCTGCCACTACAGCCATCCATAATTATTAAAGTGTTGCTGGTGCAGGATTTTGTGCATGAACTGCCCTCTCGATAATGTCTATAAATGTTTGACAGGATTCATGTTGGGCAATCTGGGTGGCCGAATCAATTGCTTGAATTCTCCAGAAGGTTCTTCAAACCATTTGTGAACAATTGCGGCCTGGTGATAAGGCATGTTGACAGCCATAAAAATTCCACTGTTGTTTGGGAACAGGAACTCCGTGAATGGCTGGCTGCAAATGGTCTTCAAGTGGCCCAACAAAACCATCTTCAGACAATGGTAAGTTCAGCTGGATCAAACGGCCCGTTCCATGTAAACACAGCCCACACTTTATGGAGCCACTACCAGCCTGCCCAGTGCCTTATTGACACTTGGGTCCATGGCTTTTTGGGGTCTGCACCCACACACTAACACTACCATCAGCTCTTACCAACTAAAATTGGGACTCAACTGACAAGTTCACAGTTTTCCTGTTGTCTAGGATCCAACTGATATGGTCACAAGCCCAGAAGAGGCGCTGCATGTGATGTCATTCTGTTAGCAAAGGCACTCGCATTGGTTACCTGTTCCCATAGCCGATTAATGCTACATTTTGCCACTCTGTCCTACTGGATATGCTTGTCATACATACCACATTGATTTTGGAGGTTATTTCATGTGCAGTGTTGCATGTCTGTTAGCACCGACAACTTTGTGCAAACACTCCTGCTCTTGATTATTAAGTGGAGGGTGTTGGCCACTGCATTGTCCATGGTGAGAGTTAATGCCTGAAATTTGCTATTCTCGGCACACTCTTGACACTGTGGATCTCGGAATACTGAATTCCCAAACTATTTCCTATATCAAATGTCTCGGGCATCTATGAATCACCTGAATACAAATGATGGCTCCACCAATGCATTGCCCTTTTATATCTTGTGTACGTGATAGTGCTGCCACCTGCATAAATGCATATTGCTATCCCATGACTTATGTCACCTCAGTGTAAGTTCATAAACAGTTCCACAGTTCCATTTTCTGTTGTGGACTTCATCAAAATACTCTTAAGTCTACAATTCAACTACTTACTTTTGTTACCTTAATTTTTCTGTACCATTTGACATATTGTTAATTAATTAACTAATTAATTAATACTTTCAGAAAAATTCTTTAATTGCAATATGGTGCTCACTCGTGTAAACAAGGAGAATCACGTGGCAGAGGAAAATTAGTGTCCAACTACTTTTATAAATTTGTAACATTTTCTGTAATGCAGAATTTTATTAGTTCTTGTAATAAATCAAAAATAGTAATTTACAACCTAGCCATTTTTCAAAGTATAATGTACCGGGTGATCAAAAAGTCAGTATAAATTTGAAAACTGAATAAATCATGGAATAATGTAGATAGAGAGGTACAAATTGACACGCATGCTTGGAATGCCATGGGGTTTTATTAGAGCCAAAAAATGACAAAAGTTCAAAAAAATGTCCGACAGATGGCACTTCATCTGATCAGAATAGCAATAATTAGCATAACAAAGTAAGACAAAGCAAAGATGATGTTCTTTACAGGAAATGCTCAATATGTCCACCATCATTCCTCAATAATAGCTGTAGTCGAGGAATAATGTTGTGAACAGCACTGTAAAGCATGCCCGGAGTTATGGTGAGGCATTGGCGTTGGATGATCTCTTTCAGCATCCCTACAGATGTCGGTCGATCATGATACACTTGCGATTTCAGGTAACCCCAAAGCTAATAATCCCACGGACTGAGGTCTGGCGACCTGGGAGGCCAAGCATGACGAAAGTGGCGGCTGAGCACACGATCATCACCAAACAACGCGCGCAAGAAATCTTTCACGCGTCTAGCAATACGGGGTGGAGTGCCATCCTGCATAAACATCGTATGTTCCAGCAGGTGTTTATCAGCCAGGCTGGGGATAATGGGATTCTGTAACATATCAGCGTACCTCTCACCGATCACAGTAGCAGTTACAAAACCAGAATCACGCATTTCCTCGAAGAAAAAAGGCCCGATAACGGTAGATGTGGTAAATCCAACCCATACCGTGACTTTCTCATCATGCAATGGAGTTTACACGACAGTTCTAGGATTTTCGGTAGCCCAAATTCTGCAGTTGTGGACGTTGACAGACCCTCTGAGTGTGAAATGAGTTTCGTTGGTCCACAACATGTTACTCAACCAATCGTCATCTTCCGCCATCTTTCTAAACGCCCACCCCGCAAATGCCCTCCGCTTCACTAAATCACCAGGTAACAGTTCATGATGCCGATGGATTTTGTACGGATAGCATCGGAGGGTACGCCTAAGTGCCAACCAAACAGTAGTGTATGGAATGCCAGTGCGACGTGCAGCTGCACGAGCGCTGACTTCCCCGTGCATAGACAAACCCGCTACAGTGTCCATTTCTTCCTGAACTGTCTCAGCAGCATTATGCCTTGTGCTCCGTCGGCCACCACAGGGTCTATTGCCTAAACAACCCGTGGCTTCGAACTTCGAAAGCATTCTCGCCACAGCTGCATTTGCCAACGAACCTTTACCTGATTGAATCCCTTCCTATGGCGATAGGATCATAACGCTGAACTAGCACATTCCCCATTCTGATAATACAGCTTCACTAAAAGCGCCTTTTCAGGTAACATCAACATGCTGCGACTGCTGGCGCATCTGATTCTCTCTCTGAATACAGCTCCTTTTATACACGATTGTCATGCACAGTCTCTGACGTTTTGCTGTCCAGCGCCATTTGTCGGACATTTTGTGAACTTCGTTTTTTTGGTTCTAATAAAACCCCATGTCATTCCAAGTATGTGTGTCAATTTTTACCTCTCTATCTACATTATTCCGTGGATTGTTAAGTTTTCAAATTTATACTGACTTTTTGACCAGCCGGTAGTTTCCAAAATAACAATTTGTTCCTATGCCAGTCTTTATAAGTTGAGACTGCCCATGAAATATCAGTCCGCGGTTAGGGAGCCAACAAGTAACATCTATGCTGGATGTGCTCCTGTTATTTGACTCAGATTTATTTTACGTACATTCTGCATGTGAGAATATATGCTCTGGAAACTGCGAAGCTCTTTAACTTTAAATACTTCTGAGTGAATTCAGTATGTAAAATTAATGAATATTCTTCTGAACTATGTTGTGATTGTCAAGAGTATATAAGGTTATGTCATAGAAACCAGCTGTTGTTGGACTCAGTTATTTGTGTGCTGGACTCACCTAAATCAGATACTGAAGTATAATACATTTAACAATTTGCTAAAGGACTACTAAATGTGAACTGTTTTGTTTTTTTGATAGTTCATGTTTATCTATTTCGTGTCTTTATTCAACCATTAACTTCATCACTGTCATTATGTGTGCTGTCCTGGACAATTGGACCAATAATTTGTAGTGTATAAACTGGCCACCATAATTAACACTTCGCTGTCCGCACGTCTTGTACAAATCTATTCACTTGGCGCTGGAAGCGCTAAGTCAGATTACTTGGCTTTTTGCCGGCCTTTCTTGGCATTATGGGGAGATTATAAATTGTTAAGTTTTACTAATCTCATCATTAGTTCTCATCAGTTCTCAATCCTGTTCCCCTACTTTCATGAAATTTTGAAGATATATGTACGTAAATAAATATAAAATTTGTTTGTTTGTTTGTTTCATATATTATTTATTTGCATTGTCTTTGGTACTTAGTATTTCTCTTTCATATGATATGAAGCAAAACAGTCTCCAAGATGTAACGCAACTCCACAAGACTTGCGCATTAAGTTTGGTGTTTTTTTTTTCAACATGCATAGCACTTTCTTTGTTTTCGTTTATTTGTTTCGGAAATAAGTATTAGGTGGTGTTGCCTCATGTGACCGGAAAGTCTGTCAATTGGATCATGACGAGATGTATGCGATGTAGTGTTAACCTCCAAGTTTTGCTCATCAGCAGGTACATGGTCTTTTATCCACAAATCAGACACTTTCAATAAAAAATTATGAAATTGGAAACTCTTATGTTCTGTACTGAAATATTAACTTGTACAAAATGCATTAAATAATGTGCAATTAAAGAGGTACATGCAAACCTTTTTTGAACATTTTATAGTTTGTCTGTATATAGGGTACTAACTCAAATATTGGTCTTCCTGATCCACTCCTTTCATGTATTTGTTGTAGTCTCCTTGGTTGCGAGATCTGCCCTTTCATTCCCAGCAATGCCGACATGCCCCAGAACCCAGCAGAAAGCCACCACCTTCCCCAATTGCTGTAGGTGGAGGAGGGCATCCTGGATGGTCTGGACTATTTTATCTGCTGGATACAAATGTTGCAAAGAGTGAAAGGCACTTAGTGAATTGGAACTACGCCTAACCGGAAAATAATCACGGGATAACTAAACCTGTGATTCTGGCAGTTTTTTTTTATTGTGTAATTGGTTTTTTTTATTTTAATGGCTGCCTCACTATCTGAGCCACCTGAATCCTTTCCTCCATCCAGTCACTGATTATGTTTGGTACACAATACGATTGGACTTATTAAAATAGCACTGGTGTGGTACTGAGTCATATGTTTTCCAGAAGTAAAGAAATTGATCCACAGCTTTCAGAGTTTCACATGAGGAATGGGTAAGTTGAGTTTTCACAATATCATTGACTACCATGTGTTTTAGAATATTAGAACATATTCTGAGTTCAAGCACAATAATGTATCTTGAACAGAATGACCCCTTCCACAACATCCAACATGGATTTCGAAAACATCATGTTCCTCTCTCTCCTTTTGTGAGTGGAACAGGAAAGGGAATGAGTAGCAGTAGTACAAGATACCCTCTGCCATGCACCATACGGTGGTTTGCAAAGTATTTGTATAGAAGTAGATCATTGGAGTTAATAAACTGCTGAAACTGAACAAGGCTCCAGGGCTCAGTTGAATTTTGTATCAGAAACTGAACGAAGCTCCAGGGCTCAGTTGAATTTTGTATCAGATTTTGTGCAGGATTTTTCTACATTTTCTTTGAGTGTCAGTCAAAGTGGCATTATGTACTGTAGAGATCATTCATATCGTTTTAGTTTTCAAAGCTCTCCATACCTGTGCGAGTACTTCACCTTTCCGTCGATGAGAAGTTTCAAACACATTGACTTTTGCGTGCTTTAATTTGTCCAGAAACCCTCTATTTTGCCATATCGTTCCACAAACTCGAATTTTCTTTCCAAGTAACTTCTCTGCAAGTTCTACACTGTTATAATAATTATTCGTGTAGAGGTGATGCCACTTTCCATAAGAAGGTGTCAACAGTTCCATCACTGTAGTTGCCAAAGGCTGTCCAGGACCAGGATATATCTTGAATGAGGAAATGTTTCCTATACTCTAAACACACAGCATCTGAATGAATATGCTATATTTCCTAATTTCTGACTGATTGTAAACCTTAAAATTTAACTGTCCATGCCACGGTATCATTCCTTCATCAATTGAGATACAAAATTCAACTGAGCCCTGGAGCCTTGTTCAGTTTCAGCAGTTTATTAACTCCAATGATCTACTTCTATACAAATACTTTGCAAACCACCGTACGGTGCTTGGCAGAGGGTATCTTGTACTACTGCTACTCATTCCCTTTCCTGTTCCACTCACAAAAGGAGAGAGAGGAAAATGATCAGCTATATGCACCAGTGAGAGCTTTGATTTCACTTATCTTGTCTTCTTGGTCCTTGCAAGAGGTGTATGTTGGTAGCAGCAGGACTGTTCTGCAGTCTGTCATAAATGTTGCTTCTCTAAACTTTCTCAATAGTGTTTTGTGAAATGAATATCTTCTTCCCTCCAGCAATTCCCTTCAAAGTTTACAAAGCACTTCTGTAATACTAATGTGCTGATGAAACCAATCAGTAACGAATCTAGCAGCATGCCTCTGAACTTGTACAATTTCTTCCTTTAATACTACCCAGTGGAGATTCCAGACACAAGCAGTACTCAAGAACGGGTAGCACAAATGTTCTGTATGTGGTATCATTTATACACATGTTACATTTTCCAAGAATTCTTCCAGTACAACACAGTCAGCCATTTGCCTTCTCTACAACCAACCTTACTCTGACCTTTAATTATGGATAACTTTTTAAGTTGATTAGTTTTCAGAAAACAAACAGATTACCGGACAGAGGACTTTCTAATGAATGGTGTCATTACTCTGCAAATACTGATTAGCTCATTCGGATTTCACCATTACGTATTCTAATAACAATTTTGGTTAACAGGTACTTATCCTTCCATGTTTGCTTCTTCCTGACATGGGCCATACCATCAGTATTTCTAACAGATGAATCAAGTCTTACAGGTTCAATTTCGATTTCTGTAGAAGACAGCACTTCGAACTTGTTGGTTAGGAGGCTACGTCTACTATCTTGAGTTGTTCCTGGTCCCTGCTTCCACTGCAGTGGGAAGTGACAAACCACTCAACAGTCAAACTGACTGCATGTAGAGGAGACAGTATCCACAGGAGACGATTTTACTTCAAGTACCTTCAGTAGCTATGTTGCATGTCTCTCTGTAGCCCACCCAGCACATCCATTCCCAGCAGCTTCCAGCCTCTTGCAAACAGTCAGGGTGATTTCCAGCTATTGACAAACAGCAACTAACTCCTCCTATGCTCAGAAAAAGCATTCACTATCTACCTGCATTGTAATTGGTGTAATGTTTTTCTGAAAATTACACAAATAACTTTAACGAAAATTACTATTCCTCTTTCAACATACGGATCTATTATGGTGGAAGGATTATAAGTTCCTTGTAAGAACTGAGGTGATCCCCACCAAAGAAAGTGATTTTTCTTTTATAACAAGAGAAACACATGGGCTTAAGTTTACTGATTGAAGTCTTGAACAAACATGAAAATAGCATAAATTTACAACATTTGCAAATAATTTACATGAAGAAACTAAATGGAACATGATATGGAAGTCACAAAATGCATGGAGCACACTATTATGACAAAATGATTGACTCCGTTAGAGATATATTTACTTTGCAATCATCGTCAGATCTGATGGTATAGCGGCAAGGCACGTGCTTGGAAACCAAAAGGTTGTGGAACTGAACCCCATTTAGATTACGGAATATTACAGTCTGCCTTTAACCTAGCATTCACCTCTCAATGATTCACCAGGAATGACATATTACTTTGCAAAACAATGTAAATACTGATTCCTGGAAGTTTTTAGATGATAGAAATTAATGATTCCTTAAATTGAAACAAGAAGTTTTACTCACATAACTCCTGAATATATTGTAGACAACCAAGTCTCAGAAGTACAGCTAGCAGCGGGTCCATAATTGCAGAAAGTTTAAGTCCAAGATCTTGTAGTTTACGCACAAGTTGAACTGGATCTGACAGTGAGCAATATGGGAGAACATAATCTTGCAATGTGTCTGAATCTGGGCTCACCCCCAACTCTTTCATCTGTGACAGAATATTAAAAACTCCTGGAAAACGACCACACATGTTTGACAATTATAATATGTTTCAAAATTGTCGAAGAAGAGGCTGATCATATTGAAATCATCACATAACTAATTACAAAAATGAAATATTAAAGTTTACATTACAATGGCATGGAGGAGGTTGAAAGGGGGAGGGGGAAGGAGGGGCACGAGGAGGGGAAAAGGAGTGGGGAAAGCGAGAAGCCTCCATATTCCTTTGCTAATTCACATAGGATACACTTTTAAATATTGTGAAATACACTGAAGTGTGTCCTGGGTAATTTTCATCTGTTTGTCTCAATACGTCTTCACAATGCTTGCAACAGTAGAATAATTCAGAAATTTGCTTATTCATTTATTTTTTAACAACTGTAAAGCATTTTCAAACTGGTCCCAGTATAGAAAATGTGCTGGGATTTAACAGATACACTCATGCTGTGATATGTCATTCAACAACAGAAATAATGGTTATTGTTCCCAATAGTAAAGTTTATTTGCCAATAGCACCAGTATGTACCACGAATAAAAGGTCTGGGTGCCTCATACCTATACCAATAGGTTCTCAAATTCTTACTCAGTTGTTTTATTTATTTACAAAAGACAGGGATTTGCAGATGGGGAATGAAGGGTTAAATCATGCAGTATCTACAACATGTAGAACTCTATATCAGGGTGTATGTACTACTAAATTAGTAAATTATTATTTTACACACATTGGTATAAAAATAACCATCACAATAGGCACAAGAACATGTAAAATTAAACTATTTATGGGAATGTAAATTTAATGACACTTGGACAATGTCTAAATAGTTTAATTTTGCATGTTCTTGTGCCTATTGTGATGGTTATTTTTATACCTGTGTGTGTGTGTGTGTGTGTGTGTGTGTGTGTGTGTGTGTGTGTGTGTGTGTAAAAACAGGAATTGAAATGCAGCAACAAGGCAACATACAACAGCCAATACTGTGTGGATTTAGCAGAGAGCTTTGAAGCAGAACATTTCTAACATCCATGATCAGGTAAGTGATAACTGGAGATAGTGGAAAGTTTGTGCAAAATAATAATATTTGAGGATACACAGATGCACATAAATGAAGACAGAATGGTGAGAGTAATGAAAGAAAGGGAGAATAACAAAGTAATATAGTTCGAATTTTATCAGAGAAAGGTAATGTTGTTGGGATAGTTCACCGAATACCTGTCAGAGGTTTAGTCAAGGACAGGAGAGGAGGGGTGGAGAGGGGACAGAGGGTGGTGTGAAGAAGGTGAGTGAGAGGGGAAGGACTGGAGTGGTAATGTGTATTGGTTGGTTGGTTTGGGGGATTAAAGGGACCAGACTGCTACGGTCATCGGTCCCTTGTTCCAAGACTTGAAAACACCAACAGAGAGTAAAAACGAAAAATGGAAAAGATGACAGACGACACAGGGCAAGAGAAACTGAGACAAAGACCAGACAAAACGAATTAAAATCACACAGAGTGTGACGGTGGTTGGCCGACCATAGAGGAAAAAAAAAAAAAAAAAAAAAAAAAAGGAAAAGCCAACCACCGAGAAACATATTAAAAACTCAGTCTAAAACTGTAGGCCAAAGGCCAGAATCAACACTAAATAAACATAAACACTTACAGCAAATGATAAAAGCCCCCTGCCCGAATAAAACGCAAAACTAAGCCTGCTATGGTGGAGTCATTTGTTAAAAGGGCAGGGAGCGTATCAGGCAGCACAAAGTCTGCCTGAGCACAGTGAAAAGAGTACACTCCAACAGAATGTGGACCACCGTGAAGGCCGCCCCACAACGACAAAGAGGCAGGTCCTCACGAAACAGTAAATAACTGTGCGTCAATTGGGTGTGGCCATTGCGGAGTCGACAAAGGACGACTGAGTTCCTGCGGTTGCCTCATATGGATGACCGCCACACAGTCATCGTCTCCTTTATAACATGGAGTTTATTGGGCATGGTTACATTGTGCCATTCAGCGTTCCAAAGAGCAAAAACTTTTTGGCAGAGGACTGCTCGCAAATCAGTCTCCGGGAGGCCAATGTCCAGAGATGGTTTACTGGTGGCCGCTTTCGCCAGGCGGTCGACATGTTCATTGCCGAGTATCCCAACATGGCCTGGGGTCCAAACAAAGACCACAGAGTGGCCGCAACAGGCAAGAGTATGCAGGGACTCCTGGATAGTCATCACCAGATGAGAATGAGGGAAACACTGGTCGATAGCTCGTAAACTGCTCAGGGAGTTGCTACAGATAACGAAGGACTCACCTGAGCAGGAGAGGATATACTCTAGGGCACGAAAGATGGCGACTAGCTCAGCAGCGAAAACACTGCAGCCAGCTGGCAATGAACGTTGTTCATATTGGTCCCCTAGAGTCACAGCATAACAGACATGACCAGCAACCATCGAACCGTCAGTGTATACAATGCCTGATACGTGGCTAGCATGGAATAAAAGCGGCAGCAGAAGGCCTCCGGAGGGACTGAGTCCTTCGGGCCCCGTGCCAAGTCGAGCCGAAGGCAAGGGCGAGGAACACACCATGGGGGTGTACGCAAAGGGGCCCGGAAAGGAGGTGGAACAGGGAAAACCCCAAGCCCAGAGAGAAGCTCTTTGACACAGACCGCGATCGTACAACCTGAGCGGGGCCGACGTTCTGGCAGATGGACGACCGATTGCGGGAACAGAAGACGATAATTTGGATGCCCAGGCAAGCTAAAAACATGGGCAGCATAAGCAGCCAGTAAATGTTGGTGCCGAAACCGCAGTGGAGGGACACCTGCCTCCACAAGTATGCTGTCCACAGGGCTGGTCCGGAAGGCACCAGTGGCAAGTCGTATCCCGCTGTGTAGTATTGGGTCCAGCACCCGCAACACTGATGGGGATGCTGAATCATAAGCCAGACTCCCATAATTCAGACGGAACTGGATTAACGCCTGGTAGAGCCGTAAGAGGGTAAATCGATCGGCGCCCCAGCTGGTGTGGCTCAAACATCGCAGTGCATTTAGATGCCGCCAACATGTCTCTTTAAGCTGCCGAATATGAGGCAGCCAAGTCAACCGAGCATCAAAAACAACTCCCAAAAACCTATGTGTCTCCACCACAGCAAGAAGTTCTCTGGCAAGATAAAGCCGCAGCTCAGGGTGGACTGTTCGGCGCCAGCAGAAATGCATAACGCAGGTCTTGGCAGCCGAAAACTGGAAACTATGCGTGACAGCCCAAGACTGTGCCTTGCCAATAGTGCCCTGCAGCTGACATTCAGCAGCTGCAGTGCCAATGGAGCTATAGTAGAGGCAGAAGTCGTCAGCATACAGGGAAGAGGAGACAGAAGTACCCACCGCTGCAGCGAGCCCGTTTATTGCAATTAAAAACAGGCAGACACTGAGGACAGATCCCTGTGGTACCCCATTCTCCTGGACTCGGGAGGAACTATATGAGGCTGCGACTTGCACGCGGAAGGTTCAATGCGACAGAAAATTTCGGATGAAAATCGGCAGTGGACCCCGAAAAAGACCCCATCCATGAAGCGTAGAAAGGATGTGATGACACCATGTCGTATTGTACGCCATCCGCATGTCGAAAAAGACAGCGACCAGGTGCTGACGGCGGGCAAAGGCTGTACGGACGGCTGACTCCAGGCTCACCAGATTGTCGGCGGTGGAGCGGCGTTTACGGAACCCACCCTGAGACGGAGCCAAAAGGCCCCAAGACTCCAGTACCCAAGTCAACCGTGGGCTCATCATCCGTTCAAGCAACTTGCAAAGAACGTTGGTGAGGCTAATGGGACGGTAGCTGTCCACCTCCAAAGGGTTCTTGCCAGGTTTCAAATCGGGGATAAGAATACTTTCCCGCCATTGCGACGGAAACTCACCTTCGACCCAAATACGGTTGTAAAGTTCGAGGAGGCGTCGCTGGCAGTCCACTGAAAGGTGTTTCGGCATCTGACAGTGGACGCGATCTGGCCCAGGAGCGGTATCAGGACAAGCGGCGAGGGTACTGTGAAATTCCCACTCACTGAATGGAACATTGTAGGATTCAGGATAGTGGGTGCAAAAAGAAAGGCGCCAAAGTTCCATCCGCTCTTTAATGGAGCGGAAGGCCAGTGGGTAATTGGAAGAAGCGGAACTCAGAGCAAAATGCTCTGCCAAGCTGTTGGCAATTTCGTCGGAGTCTGTACAAACTGCTCCATTCAGTGAGAGCGCAGGGACACTGACAGGGGTCCGATAGCCATAGAGGCGTCGGATCTTGGCCCAGACCTGTGATGGAGAGACATGGAGGCCAATAGTGGACACATACCGCTCGCAACACTCCTGGTTGCATTGGGGAATAAGGCGGCGGGCCCGCGCACCCATCCGTTTGAACGTGATGAGGTGTTCAATGGAGGGATGTCGGTTGTGACGCTGTAGCGCTCGCCGGCGATCTTTAATCGCCTCAGCGATCTCAGGTGACCACCAAGGCACAGTCCTCCGCCGAGGGGACCCAGAAGAACGGGGAATGGAAGATTCTGCGGCAGTAACGATGCTGGTGGCAAGCGAGTGAACCACCGCATCAATGGCGTCATTAGAGAGATGCTCAATAGTGGCAATGGAGGAGAACAAGTCCCAGGCAGCCTTATTCATAGCCCATCTGCTAGGGCGCCCAGAAGAGTGACGCTGTGGCAGTGACAGAAAGATCGGAAAGTGGTCACTACCACACAGGTCGTCATGCACTCTCCATTGGACAGAAGGTAAGAGGCTAGGGCTGCAGATCGAAAGGTCAATGGCAGAGTATGTGCCATGCGCCACACTGAAGTGTGTGAAGGCACCATCATTTAAAATTGAAAGATCGAGCTGTGCCAATAAATGCTCAATGGTGGCGCCTCGACCTGTTGCCACTGACCCACCCCACAGAGGGTTATGGGCGTTGAAGCCGCCCAGTAACAAGAAAGGTGGCGGCAATTGGGCTATCAGCGCAGCCAGGACATGCTGCGCGACATCACCAGCCGGTGGAAGGTAAAGACTGCAGATGGTAACAGCTTGTGGCGTCCACACCCGAACAGCGACAGCCTCTAAAGCTGGTTGTAGAGGGACAGACTCGCTGTGAAGAGAGTTAAGGACATAGATGCAGACTACACCAGACACCCTTTCATAAGCTGCCCGGTTCTTATAATAACCCCGATAGGGTTCGCATTGATGGAAACCAGGTTTCCTGAAGAGCAATGCAGAAGAAAGGGTGAAGGCTGATAAGTTGTCGGAGCTCAGCTAGATGGTGGAAGAAACCACTGCAGTTCCACTGGAGGATGATATTGTCCATGGCTGAGAAAGGCGAGAAGGGACTGGGAAGGCAGATTACGCCGCTGGGACACCTGCTGCCTCCCATTGAGCACCTGTGCTAGTGCTATCCATGATGTCTGAGGGACCCGCGAGATCGAGGTCCTCAGCGGATGCCAGAATCTCCACCTCGTCCTCAGACGCAGAGCTTGTAGGAAGTGGTGGGACGGGTGCCACCGCAATGTCGTTATTCTTGGGGACTTTATTCTTTTTCTGCTTCTCTCGCTGTGCCTTCGGTGGTTCAGACTTGGAGGGCTTCACAGGGTCAATCACAGGGCCGGACGACGACCGTGAGGCCCTACAACCAGGGACTGGTGGTTGTTTCAGCCACTTGCGGGTGTCCGCCTTTCTGCTGGTCGGAACTTGCGAAGGGAGGTCCCCAAGGGACCTCTTTCTGGTGAGAGTAGCCGAAGAAGTCTTACTCTTCTCTGGCTGGGAAGGGGGAACTAATGTCCCCGATGGTTGGGGGTGGGGGGTGGGGGGAGTGGGGGGGTGTTTTGCTCCTGAAGTAGATGGAGCAGGAGCAACAGGGTGTGAAGTGCCCCCCACAATCAAGGGGGCCAGTGGATTTTGACGAATCATAGATCCAACTGGACGGGACGACACAGGAGATGGGAGAACCGTCATAGCAGGAGCAGCGTAGGTCGATGTCATTGGCACAGGATGGAGCCTCTCGTATTTCCGTTTAGCCTCGGTGTAGGTCAGGCGGTCCAGGGTCTTATATTCCATTATCTTCCTTTTTTTCTGGAATATCCTACAGTCCGGTGAGCAGGGGGAATGGTGTTCTCCGCAGTTAACACAGATAGGAGGCAGGGCACATGGAGTATTGGGATGAGAAGGACGTCCACAATCTCGACACGTGATGCCGGAAGTACAACGGGATGACATGTGCCCGAACTTCCAGCATTTAAAACACCGCATCGGAGGAGGGATATATGGTTTCACATCACAGCGGTAAACCATCACCTTAACCTTTTCGGGTAGGACATCACCCTCGAAGGCCGAGATGAAGGCACCGGTGGTTACCTGATTATCCCTCGGACCCCGATGGACGAAGTGAACACCTCGTTGTTCTAGGTTGGCGCGTAGTTCATCGTCGGACTGCAGAAGAAGATCCCTGTGGAATATAATACCCTGGACCATGTTGAGACTCTTATGGGGCATGATGCTAACTGAAACATCCCCCAACTTGTCACAAGCGAGCAACCTCCGTGACTGGGCAGAGGATGCTGTTTTGATGAGCACTGAACCAGAGCACATTTTGGACAAGCCCTCCACCTCCCCGAACTTGTCCTCTAAATGCTCCACAAAAAACTGGGGCTTGGTCGACATAGACGATTCCCCATCAACTCGCGTACACATGAGGTACCGGGATGAATTTTCTCCACTGGCTTCTTGAGCCATATGTTCCTCCCATGGAATGGCCAGGGAGGGAAATGATATTGGTTTGTACTTCTTATCGTTGAGGTTAGATCTCGATCGCTTAGAGACTGCTGGTGGAGGCCTACCAGCGAGAGATGATGTACCATGCTTCATTGCGGGTCATCCGCCCTGATGCCACCCATTCCGACCAGGGGCTCTCCCAACGGGCGCCACCCAGCCACAGCAAAGACCACCTGGAAGGATGGCCTTTGCCGGGAGTCCCGATGCCCCAGAGGGATAGGCATATACTCCTCGGCATACGTGGGGAGGTAGCAGCTCAGGCATCAGCAGTGCGATCCCTGTGTAGTCAGGGGCTACCACCAAGAGGGTACATGACGACCCCACCACAACGGACTGGCTACCGTGCTGGTTGTCGGGTGTCGAATATCCATTAATAAATGGAGCACAGATGGAAATTCACAATGGAGGGAATGTAGGCTACCCGGAACACACTGCAGCCGATGTGGCCGGAAGCTCAGTGTCAGTCCAACTCCATGACAAAAATGAATATGGCAGATCTTAAAGCAAGATGGATATAGAATGCACCACGTAAGGCGTCCTTCCCCAAATGGTACGCACTAATGGAAAAATTTGGAAATAGAGTGGTCAAACCCCTTAGGGGACCATCGCATTAAGGCCGAAATGTTTGAGATACCTTTTAGTCACCTCTTACGACAGGCAGAAATACCGCAGGCCTATTCTTATCCCCGAACCCGCAGGGGCCGGTAATGTGTATTGTTTTCACGTAAGAGATTGGTAATTTTAATATCAAGAGATAAATATTACTATATGGATTGCCCGCAAGTTACACATCTGATTGTTTTCAGTACACGAAAATATAACACAATGTTAATAAAACAGATACTGAGGAGCTCAGCTACAACAGTCTCTGCATAGTAGGGATTGGTGCTAACAAACTAGTGTCTGGGCAAGCAAATGCCACTTACATTCAGCTGCCAACATACATTATGAACACAGATCCACTGAAGGAGAGGTATCTGGCAAGTCATAGACACCATCTTGGAAAATAGAGATGGTTGTGGTTCCATACCCTACTGGAACTCGGTCCCAGAAATGACATTGTTAGCACAATGCTTGTCAGTGTATAGATTATCAGTGTCAACAATTAACACGCCTGTTGGGAGGGGGGGGGGGGGCAGGGGGAGGGACATTAACTACATCAAGTGGCACATGTAAACCATAACAACAGATAACAAGTTAGCAGAATGTTGCGACTTTGAACCACATTACATGGTAATCTAACAGAACACACGGTGCCGAGTAGTCTGTGAAGGATGTAAAGTTGACATGGTGTTGAATGCTGATGTTTCTTCCCACATGTCTGTTAATATGCTATAATGTTGAAGTAACTGACTGCATGCTGACAATTTGCTAGAATCAAAGTTAGACCCTTGTACGTAATGTACATTCTGTGATCAAGAATAATGAGACACTTGATAGCTTTCTTGGAAAGCTTATTTCTAACAGGTATTACTTTATACTGTAGGTTAAAAATTAGCTAATACTACTACAAAATTTTATTTCTTATTGTACACTGTTCATTACTATTTTTTGGCTTTCCAGTTACATTACCATTAAAGCACAGATCACAGTGGTGGTAAAATCTATAAGCTGCACAAAAGACAAAGGTAAGATTAGTGAAAGATTCAATACAGCATTGAAATCTATACAACAAAAAGGAGACATAACTGTCAGTCTAATTGAGACAACACACACACACACACACACACACACACACACACACACACACACACCTGTTGACATTTTATATATGAGATGGGGGGAACAGATGAATCAAATCTTCCATTTTCCATTTGCTTATGCAAGATCAGTCATTATCATAACTGCACTACCAATGGCAGAACCTTCTGTTTTCATAAGCTATTTGGTTTGTAATGTATGCATAGTAATTACCCTTCTCTCCCTTTTCTGTAGCTTCAATGACAAGCAATGGCCAGAAATAGTGTGGGCGAAGAGGCAAAGTGTGTAACTTCATGGCTTTAAAAATACCAAGTGCTATTTCCACCCTCTTTGCAGACAAAGCGACCTCAGCTGCAGTAAGCAGAGCACAACTATTGCGTCCAGTGTTTTCCAAGTCCTCGCAGATGCTTACAATGATGGATGTTTCCTGTAATAAAAACATCACATTAATACATGAAACAATTAGGTAGGTGGCACACTTCAAATATTAAACATGAAACTAGAGAATGGATGACAGCAATTCTTCATTTGGTTGTACTTATATTATTTCTAAAAAGCAGAAAAAGACCGTTTCATCTGACTGACACCAATCCAGCAAAGAGAGAAACTGAAATATGCAAGAAAATTACATCCAGCTTGCTAGACAAAGTCCTAGTGTTACATGAATCAAGAACTCCTAATCAAGATTTGAAAAATGATGAGACTGCTGTACCAGTAGCACACCTCCGTGTTACAGTAACATTATCTGTTTCGAAATCACAATCAATTTGTAAAATTGACAGAGAATCATGCTTTATTTCAACAATATATAAAGCCTGCCAAACACATGAAGCATCCACAAGGGGAGGAGGAAACAAAATGAAACTTCACAGGTTGAGAGGGTATCTGATGTTATTTCAGTGATCACAAAAATCAAGTCAAATTTACAAAGAACAAAGCAGTATGAGTATCAATACAATGTTGCACCCCTATAGCCCAGGTGCATGGAGTGATTCAGTTGAGAAGGCTGTCATAAGCTACTGTATATTCTCCTGAGGGAAGCCGGCCCAAAGCTATCATAACTAGTCCTCGATGAAGATACTGACACTGTGATGGGAGTTGACGTCTGAGCCTTGTCAGCTACAGGAGTACCTCAGCACCACACAGAGTGTTCATACAGACATGAAGAATGTGTGGACAAGCAGTGTCTTTCGCTCGAGAGGCATATCTTGCCAGGTCGCTGCCATACTTGCCGATAACAGTCACCCACAATAGCACTGAACCATGACTCTGCTGAATACAATGCAACACCATTCGTCTGCAGTCCATGTTTCCCAGTCGAGAGAGCATTTCAAAACGCAGAGACATGGTGTCAACAGCAGTGTAAGCGTGGGACTTTAATTATCTAGTCTGGCTGCTGCTGGTCTTCAACCGATGGCACGAGATGACACAGATGTTGTAGAGGGTCCATTACTTGTCCTCTAGTGACAGCTACAGAGGTGATGGGTTTTACAATGTGCTTGGTGCACCGTTCAGCAATCTTCCTTTGTGGTAGTCAGATGTGGTTAACTGGCACCTTGATGACAAGTATGCCTGCCCTCACATTCTCATGCAGTCCAACAATGGACCACTGTCACATCCCAATGCCCCACCAGGGTGTATACGTTGACAAGGAAAAACAATTCCCGGATTTTTCCCGGATTTCCCGGTTAAAAATACACAGTATATTTTCCATTATCAATCCTTTGAATGGTTATGGTTTTATATAAGGATGTACAATTTCCCGGGACTTTAGAAAAAGTAACTCAGGGAAAAAGACATGTTTTGGAAATATCTTTGATGTGCAGCAACATGTACACTCTGTATTTTCGTATTACGAAAGTATACATTGGAATTCCACCAAACACCGCATGTTACTTTCCGAATAATTGAAATCGAGATTTCGATGCGCTTTTGTAAGCCGTTCGTAGCTCATGTCATGTGATCTCGCCAGCCGATGACAGCAGATATTCAGAGCATAGGACATGTGATGTAGTCAGCCAACATCAACATCACTGTTAAGTAGCACGAACACACAAACAGGGGAAGTTAATAGTTTAAATTAATATACATAGTGTTACTACAAGAAAAGCAAAGCTTTCACATATAATATTGGTCTCAAGCTGCAAGAGAAGCTAAGCTTTCGCATATACTGTTGATCTTTCTCACGCGTGTTACACTTTAAGATATATCACACAAATGTGCCAGTAAAATTTTTAATAATGACATAAATGTCTGATCTTCAGGGTTCGAAATTCTTGTAAATGGCTCGTCATCATCAAAGAGTTGATTTTTAAATGAGAGTCAAACGCTCTGTGATTTAATAAATTCATGCTACAGTCTCGCACATAGTTCAACTTACGTAAAAGGATATTTACTTCGAAAGTAACACTTTCTAAACCACTATTCGCAATTTTTTCCCGCGACCTGTTAGAAATAGGTTCATTTCAGCAGTTGCCAGAGAGCGCAGATAACAGGCGACACCGCACTTTGGTAGCTATCATGACGTAGGAAACCCATATGTACATACGTGTAAAACATTGAATGATCATACATTGTGTCATAAAAGAAACAAGACATGAGAGGATACTGCAAAAGCATCGAAATTTCGTGAACCATATAATTAAATGTGCACATTTAAAGTGCATACTTAAAGGGCACATTTGTAAGTACAGATTCCCAATGAAGTAGACCGCGACCTGATATTAAGCTTTTCAGTGTGGTTTTCGGGATGTAAATTTTCTTGGAGCACCAGTACTGTATTACATCATGTTTGGTTCTTTATTGTCGCATAATGCCATACGTGCTAGAAAATTAAAACGTGCACTTGAAATGCAGCGAACAGTTGAAACTAGCCAGTACTGTGGAATTAAACATTTTGTTTCAAATACATTGACTGCCTCTGCGGAAAAGGTTAACAAAAATTTCTTTAGCAAACAGACAAAAATAACTTCATTGTTCCGCAAGGCGATTAATGCTTGACTGTCAGAAAGGTGGAAATATAATAAAATCTGAAACTAATGACATATTTCAGCGTTCCGTAATTATGTGAATGTGTTTTAATTCATTTGATAGCTCCTGGCCACAGATATCCGTTTTGTTTTCATATGACGTGAGAGTAAACGAAGGGGAAACAGCAAAATCACTAAATGTAAACACGGGTCACATGGAGACTACCCGCTATAACTCACACTGCTCTGCGCATCAGCCCCGGATCTACTACATTTGCGAACCGGGTCAATACTAAAAAAAAATCGAATTTTCAATACATGTTCATCTTGTAGCGCACATCTTTCTGAAAAGTCTGAAACATAAAACATATGTATTCAAGGAAATGTACGACATATTATTTGGTCTTAAGTATGCCAAAGTGCAGTGCCACACCTCTTCATAAAGCATTTTTCTACCGCACGTCCAAACTATATTCAGGAGAGTGGAAATTGAAATGTCCTGTGGTGTCTCTCCTGCTCCCAGTCGGCCAGTTTGACAGCCTGCACCTCTTAAAAAAAAAATCTCGCAATTAATAGCGGATGTGATTATATGTAATCGAGAGAACAAGAACTCTTCAGAAAACCTGAACTCTTTATTGCCTATTAGTTAATAACTTGCTGTTTTGTGTGACATAAAATTAAATATAGGATATGTAAAACCAATACTGACAAGAGATAAGCAAGAGATTACACATTTCTTCAAACCTTAGCTCCTAGCATTTTTTCTCTCTAATCTTGCTACAGCTTTACATGGCGTACTTTCCTTTCTGCAAAAGAATCTATTACCTCATCAAAGTTTGTCAAACATTTTGCTACATGAAAAATCGAAATGTAGTTATCTAATACTGAAAAAGCTGTTAATACAACTAATACCCAAGACTGGTGTGGTTTATCGATCTGATAACGTCTATTTTATCACTGTCTGCTGGATAAAACAAAATGGGCCTTTCTAATATGGCAGCAATTTTGTAACACACCAAATAAACGAGACTGTTTTGGCACAAATTGCCATTTTTATAACACGACGGAATATAATCCATGAAGTGCCAATATCAAATGCCTATTAGGCCTACTACAAACAAAAAGCTTTATGTTGGGAAACACTTTCACATTTCATTCATACACACCAGCTTGTCAAGCATGAGATTGAATAGTAGTATTACAAAATTTTTATATAAATTTGGAATCGTCTTATTCTTCCATAATTTGTGTGATGTCCCCGTTTCTTCTCCTTCCTCGTTCTAACAAACAATCTTGTCATCACCAATTCTGTAGCTATTGCTGCCACTGTCAAAATTTGTTCGCCAATTAACTTCACTAACCTTGCCAGAATCACAGGTTTAGTTATCCCGCAATTATTTTCCGGTTAGGCGTAGTTCCAATTCACTAAGTGCCCTTCACTCTTTGCAACATTTGTATCCAGCAGATAAAATAGTCCAGACCATCCAGGAAGCCCTCCTCCACCTACAGCAATTGGGGAAGGTGGTGGCTTTCTGCTGGGTTCTGGGGCATGTCGGCATTGCTGGGAATGAAAGGGCAGATCTCGCAGCCAAGGAGGCGTGTCTCGATCCACAAGTATCTCATGTGCTATACCCCTGCATGCACTCACCTCGCTGTTGAGCTCACGAGTCATGCGTCGGTGGGAGGATAAGTGCTGGAAGTGACTGACAATAAGCTCCGTAGAGTCAAGCCCAAAACTCGTGTGGTGTACTTCCTTTCAGCCCCGTCGACGGGACAAGGTTCTCCTCACTTGGCTTCGGATAGGCCACAGCCCTAAGACTCATGGCTTCCTGTTCCGGCAAGAGGACCCTCCAATGTGTGGTGCTTGTGGCGTCCAGGTCACTGTGCGCCAAGTTTTATTGGATTGTGTTTTATTTTCTGACCAGCGGGCCGCGGCCGACTTGCCAGTGTACCTGCCATCTCTTTTAGGCAACACTTGGACGAATGTGGTTAAAGTTTTAAAGTTCTGTGCCATGTCAAATGTTTTTACAAAGATTTTAGGGAGAGGATCTTAATTTGCTCACTGTGTGACAAGCTCGCCCATATTTTATGTAAGTGGCCAGCCAATGACAATTTCCTGTGGCATTCTTGTTGCTACGTTTTCACTTTCCTTACATTCTACTTTCTTATGTAGCATTTTCCTTCTTTTCCTGCTTTCTTTGCGCATGTGTTTCAGTTTTATTAGGTCTGTCCACATTCATTCCCTTTAATGTGTGTCAGGGTGCTGATGACCTCGACGCTGAGCGCCCATAAGCCCCAACACACACACACACACACACACACACACACACACACACACACACACGTTATTACGTGTTCGAACAACACATTTTCCGCGTAACTTCCAGAATAGAACTTACGCGGCTGCTAGCCAGGGACTGTACTACTGGTCCTTACTAATGTAGCGATATGGCCAAAAATTTTCTGTCAAAATTTCATTTTCTTGAATACACTGAGAAGATAATACGTAATCTTTCTCACCTGTTATCCATGTCAGTCGTTTATTTCCATTCTGGTAGTCTGAGTCTATGGATTTCGCTAGTAATTATAACAATGCCGATCATTCGCAAACCCAATCAACCACATAAACAGACAGCGATTGGCATTCATCCCTTCGCCTTTACTCCCTCAAGCTCGTGTAGCCCCATCCCCTTTTGTCTGCGGAAAGTTTATTTCTAGAAGCGACGAGGATTCTCCTGACAGACATCACGTACACTATGCATGCATTCATTCAAAAGTCAACTTATGATTCATTCAGAAATCAACTTAAAATGTGTTCAAAAATCAAGAGGGAAGAGTTTCAAAACCATATGAATAATCGATAGAAAAACGTGTGCTGAATGCTAGGCGCTTTATGAAACAAGTTTTTTTTCCTCAAGAATATTAATTTGGCACCCCCCTTCCCCGGTAACAACTAGCTGCTTGCTGCGACTGCTTGCAACAGCCAACAGCCACATTCCTGTAACCAGAAGCGGGAGACTCTACTACTCAAACGTGACTCAACTGCACATGCGCATGAGCCCGCGCGTAACTGCTAAAACAAATCGAATGTAAACAGTTGTGACTTCACGCTCATTGGATGCAATTTGTTGTTATGAAGCACTGCAAAGTCTTCCTAAAGCCTTCGGCTCATTTTCAGTTGGCAGACGCTTGCATGAGCACTGTGTGTCGTTGATGTATATGGCGCATTTCCGTTGCAATTTAAGTTATTTTCATTTTTTTCCTCTCGTTTATGTTTTATTGTTGAAGTATTATTCTGTACTAGCGGGATACAGTAATATCCTTTGTTAGAGTATCAGTTCTTACCAGTCAAAATTACAAAAATTTAACTGAAAACTAAAACAATGAAAAATTCCCGGAATTCTAAAAATATCCCGGGATTTTCGCGGTTTTCTCCCGGATGAAAAAATTCCGAGGTTTTTCCCGGGTCTCCCGGTTGACCTGGGTCATATACACCCTGCCCACAAATCACTATTTGACCTGCTGGAAAAATGGAGACCCATTATAAAGCCCCTTTCAAACTCTTAAGTGCAAACAGAGAATTCAAGCTCATGCAGGGTGTATACGGGGACAAGGAAAAAAAATTCCCGGATTATTCCCGGATTTCTCCCGGATATCCCGTTTAAAAATATGCTTTTTCCCGGGCGAAAATACACTTTTTCTGTTCTAAGTGACAGTAGGTTTTCCGAAGATTTTCCCTCGGAACTGTAAAACTTATCAATCCTTTGAATGGTTAACGTTTTATACAATCGCATAGAACTTCCCGGAAAAAAAGAAAAGACGGGGCAAAGAAGTTTTGGAGAGACTTTTAATTAAAAAAAGAGGAGAGAAGTTTTGGAAAGACCTTTGATTTGCAGCAAAATATACATTGCATATTTTCGTATTACGAAAGTATAAATGCGAATTGCACCAAACACAGGGCGTTAGTTTCCGGGGCGTTCAAACCGAGGTTGCGATGTTCTTTTGTAAGCGAGTCATATCTCAATCCACAAGATCTCGTCAGCCAATGGCAGCAGCTATTCAGAGCATATGACCCGTGTTATAGTCAGCCAACAGCAAGATCACTGGTTACATAGCGCGAACACGCAAGAGGAAAAGTTAACGGTTTACACTAATGTACACAGTACCGTATATCTACAAGAAAAGCTAAGCTTTCACATATAATGTTAGTCTCTAAGATTAACACGCTACAACAGAACCTAAGCTTTCACATGTAATATTGATCTTTTTTGCGTGTGTTATACTTTAAGACACATCACACAAATGTGCCAGAAAAATTTTAAATTATGACATAAATGTCTCGGCTCCAAATTCTTGTAAGTGGCTGGTCCTCAAACTGTTCAGTTTCGAACGCTCTGTGATTTAGATATCCATCCCACTTTCTCACACGTAACACAATTCATCTTGCGTAAAAAGAAATTTACTTTGAAAGTAACACTTTTCTAACTACCGTTCGTAATACTATCCGGAGACTGTTAGAAATAGGTTCGATTTACCAGTTGCCAGAGAGCGCCAGAAACCAGGCATTATTGTGCGTGTGCAACTGCAGTGGTGTAGGAAGCCCGTATGTTCGTATGTATAAAGCACTAAGAGAGCTTACATTACACCATAAAAGAAACAGGCAAACAGCGCATCAGAGGATACTCCAAAGAGCATCGGAATTTCGTAAACCATACTAAAATGCATAATTCGGCTTGAAGTGCAAATTGGCTTTTTCCAGATTCACAATGAAGTAGGTCCCATCTGATATTAAGCTTTTCAGTGTGGTTTTTGGGATGTAAATTTTCTTGGAGTTCCAGTACTCTACGATCTCATTTTTGGTTCTTTATTACGGCATAATGCCATATATGGCAGAAGATGATAACGTGCACTTGAAATTGCACTTGAAATTCAGCGAACACTTGGAACTAGCCAATACTGTAGAATGAAACACTTCGTTTCAAATAAAATGATTGCTCGGCGGAAAGATTAATAAAGCCAAATTTCTTTAGCAAACTTGCAAAAATAACTTCACTGTTCTGCAAATACTTGACTGCTACTAACTTGGAAACAAAATAAAATCAGAAAACTGAAATTAATAATATATTTTTGCCCTCCGTAATTATGTGAATGTATTTTAATTCGCTTGATAGCTCCCGGCCACAGAAATCCATTTTGTTTTCATTTGACATGTGAGCTGTACACGAAGAGAAGCACCGAAATCACTTAACGTTAACACGGCTAACGTGGAGGTTAACCCCCTCCCCACTACAACTCAGACAACTCTGTGCAAGTGTGAATCTGGCAGCTAGGGCGCGCGAGAAAAATTTTTCTCGTTTGCATCTGGCTGCTTGCTGCTACTACCGATACAGCTAACAGCCAAACTTCAAGTAGCGGGAGAAGGTACTGCTTAATACGCGAGTCAAATGCGCATGCGCAACAGACCGCTGGCAATTGGTCAAACGAACCTGATGTGAACAGTTGTGACGTCATTCTCATAGCAAGCAGTTTATTGTTACGAAGAACTACAGTCTGCGCCCTACGGCATTTACATATTTTTGCTATTTGCAGACGCTTGTGTGTGCACGGTTTTTTGTTGTTGTAAATCGCACATTTCCTTTGCCACAAAAGTTTTATTTTTTCCCCTCTCGTTTATATTTTATTGTTGCAGTATCATTCTCCAGTAGCAGGATATAATAACATTCTTTGCTAGAGAATCTATTCTGCAGTCAAAATTATAAAAATTTAACTGAAAGTTAAAAACAGTGAAAAATTCCCGGGTTTTTCCCGGTTTTCTCCCGGATGAAAAAATTCCCGGGTTTTTCCCGGATTTCCCAGTTGTCCTGGGTCATATACACCCTGTCATGGGAAACTCTCGGAAGTGCCTCTTTTCCTAAAGAGTGCTGTAAATTGAACAACAGGGTCAGAGACAAGAGGTCAATACTATAAAACATTTAAATTTAAATTTTAAAAACAGCTATCATGCTACCATTACACAAAGTAGAGCAGATTCTCTGGATGCAAAGTGTAGAACATAACAACAAAATACCAGTGGTTTCTACTACCAACTTTTTTTCTTCGGGCAAGGTATTATGTGCAAACAACACACAGAACAGAACTGAAGCACTTGACCTTTTTACACAAAGTTCTTACAAAATGAGGCGTCCAGCCACAACTCGCAACCTATCTTTGTAGCTTTGCTTTGGTCAGTACCTCTGTCCTACATTCCAAACCCTATAGATGCTCTCACGCATATCATGTGAACTAATACTACTGAGAGAGAAAGCATTGGCAGAGCAGCAGGCATTTCATGGATCGTGTGTTATAACTTATTCAGCAACATTGCTGCCCACAAAAGACAAGGGTAGAGGCCTGAGTCACAGTCTGATAGACAGTTAAAAGTTTCACTAAAGCAAAAATGCCACTGCAGACAAAAGATCAGTTCCAATAACAAAACCTGTCCTGCGGCTAGTCCCAGCTGTACTATTCCAGTACGGTACTCCAGGGAGTTTCTGCGAAGTCTGGAAAATATGAAAGTGGAAACAGATATGAAGCCAAGAAGATCATTCAGAATGTGTGCCCAAATAGTTCATTCAGTCACCTAAATAATTCATTTGCCAAGAACAGTGCTCTCAAAAAGCCAGAGTTCGGGTTCTTAGTTGTGGACGTGCACACAGTTTAAAGTTCAAGAAATGTCATAACAGCGCACATTCACAACAGTGCATATTCTATTATAGGATGAAAGATACATTATGAATACACTGGTGCTTGCTAAACAGATAACTTAATAGGTGATAACTTCTAGTTGCTGCTCAGTTGGATATTATCTACAAGTGAAATGGTACAAATATCATGGCACTCCTTAGTGGAAATGAAAATGTTACGAAACTGCTCAACAACTATAATTAATTAATAGGCACAAATTCGTAATAAGATGACATCCCATTCTGTAGACATCTCATATACTTACTTGATTAGTCTTCACAATGTCTTCAATAAAGAAATTACTGTAGTTCTGATAATCTGCATCATTAGGCAAATACTTAAACAGAGTATAAGCTTCTTGCACTTTCCCCAAATGTACAAGATGCGAGGCCAAATTAGCAACATTTGGGGTCATGTTAAGGAGCCCAGATGGAAATATCTGCAACACCTACAAAATAAACAATACAGTTTAACTTTCCTGTAACTGACAGACCAGTAATATTGGCAAATATAAACTGTAAATTACCACCAAAGAACTGAACCTATTTCTTTTGGACTTGGACTGGTATGTATAAAAAGTAAAACAAAAATGTTACGGAAACTAATGTGGCTGCAAGAACACATTAATTTAACGTGGTGCCAAGTAATGTTGTAGGTAAAAAAGATTGCAATAAAATTAAAATTACAAATGTTAATACAGATTCATCTATTCATTAATTTGTCTTATTTTGTAGATCACATACAAAAGGAAACCTCAAGCATGTGGAACAAGTCAAGTAATACATTAACAAATTACAAGACATCAAAAAAACTTATTCTGTTCATTGTATTAACAATAAACTTTCCCTACAGCACTTAACACTATTCACACTTATGCTACATAAATTTAATCTAGTATGTTGAAAATAAAGCTGCTACTTTGGAAAAAACTGCTGCCTTCTTATTTATACAACAGTATTTTTCAAAAAACTGTGTTACCTGTGTCTGTAAATACTGTGTCCTATTTATGACACATTACTGCTTGTGTCTTCCTGTGTGCTGGATGGGGACTCAAACCTGGGACTTACTGTCTTTCTTGTGCAAGCGTTTAACCAACGAATCTATCCAAGTTTGACTCACGACCCATAATCGGAGCTTTAATTCTGCCAGCACCTCTTCTCCTACTTTCCCAGGCCTAAGTTCTGTCCCAGGACACAGTTTTAAGCTGCCAGGAAGTTTGAAATCAGCATACACTCTGCTGCAGAATGAAAACTCATTCTGGACCTTACTATTGGAAAAGCAGATTACAACAAATACTGCTACTTGCCACGTACTAAAAGAGTCACACAATCCCTGATTCTAGATATTAATGTAACCTGTAAAAATAATGGCTAATGAGATATGTTTTTAATTTGAGTTTGAACTTACTGAGATTCTGTGATAAGCCACCAAGCTACAACTTGGACATTGGGCACCAGACAACCTCTCTGACTGTGGAGCACGGCAGCTAGGGGAAGGCACTATAGCCAAGCTGCAGCGTGCAATGACTGCAGAGGCGCAGCCCAGCATCACTTACAGCTTGCCAGCTAAGTATGCGATCATTGCCCAGCAATCATTCTCATTCTATTCTGACCCCACGTGCTGTTCCTTATGTTTACTGAACTGTCTTTCATATGTTGGCCAAGTGGCATTCCTAACATTGTATCTGTGGTTCACATAGTGCTGTATGGCTGTTAAATACACTTATTCTGTAAGTGGTGTTTTGTATTTTTATGTTGTGAAACAAAACGTAACTGATGATGATGATCCTGGGCATCACAGGCTACCTTACCGGGTGCATCGATGGATGTCATGCTTCAGCAATTCCTAAAGCAGCAGTTAGAGGGGCAGAAATGTCAGGAAGGTTTGTTGTCTGCACACCCAATACTGTTTCCACCATATGGTTAGTCAGCAGAGGAGTAGGGGACATACAAGAAACTGCTACAGCAGCATTTTGCTATGTTCAAGTAACAGATCCAGATGTGGTCAAATCAGTTTTTCTGTCATGGATGTTGCCTAGTTCGTAGCAGCTTTTGGGCAAACTGGCCACTCTCACGGAACTAGTGCACCGGACCTTTGAAAAAATGTGTGCTTTGTTAACTATCTACTTTCACCGCCACATCCATGTAATTGCATCCCATGTGAAATTTTACCAGTATCATAAACAGCCTAACCAGCCAAATAACGCATGGGCAGCTGAACTGCAGGGAATCAATAGGAAATGTCATTTAGTGACTCCTGTCAATATTTAATGTGGAAGTGATGAGTACAGACGTGATTATTCAGGTGGCATCAGATAAGGACATGTGTCAGAAAGCTCTACAAGCAGGGGACCCTTCTGGAAATTGTAAAGTGGTCCCAATCTTTTGATGTTTCCAAGGGCATGAACCTGGGTTCATGTGTTGGCAGTCACATCAGACCTGAAAGAGTGGTCCACTCTGGCCAACATGGCCAATGCAGTAACAGTAGTGCACAAACATCGTCCTCTGGCTCTAGATCATAAACAAGGAAAGAAGCCTCTGCCCCTCCCCCCATCATCCTCCCCCCCCCCCCCCCCAATCATTTCCATCACATTCAGACTGTTTTCAAACACATGTCAGAGAAGACTGTCCCAAAATGTGGGCATGGTGGAAGGCATGCCAGGCCAGTCATCTCGCATGTCTGCCGCGCTCTAAACAAGAAACACTCGCCTCAAGAAGACCAAATGGATATTAACCCTCCACTTGGTGCACCTGTGTATAAAGTACACAAACCATTGAAAACATTGTCTTGTACCATGCCACTGTTGTTATACATCTGTGAACTCCTACCTGTTTCTTCATTATTGCTTCAGTAACACAGTAATAAGCTGTGTTGTCATATGTCCAAGTGAGCAGCCATAATGTAAAATAAACAGCAAGCTATGTGAGAAAAAAATTGCAATCCATGCAAGAACATGACCAAGATAATGAGCTAGCAGCACACTCACATAATAAGGCAGCTGTCTGAGATAGCTAGTGATCGAATAGGCATTTGGCTGAGATCTGATGCAGCTGCTTTGTTTAATCCTTTGAGAGGGTCATTACTGTACAGTAACACTTGTATGTGGCAAAAGAGTGATATAATGAAATTTTATTTTATTATTATTTAATTAAACAGTGCTTTAGCCCATACAATGTAAGTTATTATAACATTGTTGAATAAAACTAAGATTAAAGTGTGATTTTGCTCATACATGTTTTCCTTGTAACATAAAGACAGCTATTCTTCACATGCGTACAAAATAAAATGTATGCCCCGTTTTGTTACAAAAACAGTGTGCCCATGCGGCTTTTCACAGATGATGCTGTCGTATACAGAGAAGTTGCAGCATTAGAAAATTGCAGCAAAATGCAGGAAGATCTGCAGCGGATAGGCACTTGGTGCAGGGAGTGGCAACTGACCCTTAACATAGACAAATGTAATGTATTGCGAATACATAGAAAGAAGGATACTTTATTCTATGATTATATGATAGCGGAACAAACACTGGTAGCAGTTACTTCTGTAAAATATCTGGGAGTATGCGTATGGAACGATTTGAAGTGGAATGATCATATAAAATTAATTGTTGGTAAGGTGGGTGCCAGGTTGAGATTCATTGGTAGAGTCCTTAGAAAATGTAGTCCATCAACAAAGGAGGTGGCTTACAAAACACTCGTTCGCCCTATACTTGAGTATTGCTCATCAGTACGAGATCCGTACCAGGTCGAGTTGACAGAGGAGATAGAGAAGATCCAAAGAAGAGCGGTGCGTTTCGTCACAGGGTTATTTGGTAAGTGTGATACCGTTACGGAGATGTTTAGCAAACTCAAGTGGCAGACTCTGCAAGAGAGGCACTCTGTATCGCGGTGTAACTTGCTGTCCAGGTTTCGAGAGGGTGCGTTTCTGGACGAGGTATCCAATATATTGCTTCCCCCTACTTATACCTCCTGAGGAGATCACGAATGTAAAATCAGAGAGATTCGAGCGCGCACGGAGGCTTTCCGGCAGTTGCTCTTCCCGCGAACCATACGTGACTGGAACAGGAAATGGAAGTAATGACAGTGGCACGTAAAGTGCCCTCTGCCACACACCATTGGGTGGCTTGCGGAGTATAAATGTAGATGTAGATGTTATTGTGCTTTCATTTGAATATTGCACCCCAGTTGGGTTCTCTCAGAAACTGTTCATCACGCTGACTTTGTGCAATACACAAGTTCAGCTACAGATTGACATTAGTGCCTCTGCATCCCTGTTGGATTTTTAAACTTTTGTCCAACTGGGGGCACTGCCCCTTTGCTCTACAGCTTGCTGCTTAGCGACATGTAACAAACAAAACATTCCACTTGCTGGACAAACCATGATAACGGCAAAGTACAAAACTGTTGTACAGTCCTTTCTTGTCACAGCACAGACACACAGCTCTCAAGGTATGCATTTTAGAGCCCATATTAATTAGCCTGTTTTTTTCTTGTTTTGATCCATACCAATACCTCTGAAAATTTGTAGATTTTGGTCCGGTGCACCCTATTTGTCCAGAGGAACACGACCTTTGAATCACACTGTACAGTTTATTTCTGGATATTCAATAATATAAGGAGCGTTCAAAAAGAAACGAGCCAGAGGCATGATTACAGAAACCAGTACCTGAGGTATTGACCCTGGCTGTTGAGACACTCGTCCCACTGTGACACAAGGTGGTGAATGTATGTCTCATAAAAGTCCCAGGGCTGCAATGTTAACCAGTTCTGCACATACAGCTGGACATCGTCATCCAAGGGGAATCGTTTGCCCCTATGCTGACATTCATCTTTGACCGAGATGACCCCCTTCTGATTCACTTCCTGCAGTGCAGGAAAAGAGTGAATACCCAGCATTACTCGCAAACCTTGACCACCCTTCGCCAAGTGATCAAATCAAAACAACCAGGCAATCTCACCTGTGGGGTCATTCTGCTCCACAACAACTCAAAGCCTCATACGGCCAACACAGTCGTGGCACTCCTACAGAAATTCAAATGGGAGGTTCTCGGCCACCCTCCATACTGTAGAGAACAAGGGGCTATTTTTAGGAAATACGGTGCGAAATTGTGATTTAGTGTGTTTCAGTGCATAGCACGCCAGCCTCACAGCAAACAGCGAACGAAGGCCGGCCAGCACGTTATGCAGGTGACACAGTTTTGCAACGAGCATCAGTATGTGTGTACGGCAGCCATCAGAACGCAGCATTAGCAGAATTACAAAGTTGTGGGCCGTGTGTGGCGCGGTTGCGTTAGCCAACTCATCGAGAACCTTCTAATAAACAAGCCACCGCGTAACTAGCGGATTCAGCAGCGGTCTGCACTATATAAGGGCATCAGAGGTGGGCATTGGTATTCGGTTCGACCAACTAGGCGTTCGGTCGCTGTCACGTCGTCGTCATCAGTGACGCTGTCTCCGAGAACCGGTTGGCAGGGAGCGTTGCCGCTGCTGCATCGGCGTCTCCCAGCGTCGTCACGAGCCGCCGCGTCTGCAAGCTGGGCTGCGCTTTGTGCTGCTAACCTCCTACCGCCTGCGTAGCCGCTGACCGAGCGGCGTCACGTTCCCCGGACTGCGTGCATCAGCTCGTCTCCACCACGACACGAGCAGTGGGGCTGAGCTACAAAATCGCCAAAAACAGCCACCTCCTTCTACCCAGCCTCGCCCTACAACGCCGACCACGTCACCCGCTCCGGTCATCCCATTACAAGTGGTGTCAGTCGGGCAACCTGCACATCACACACTCCTGTTACAATTGGTGACAGTAGTGGTCTTTTCCCTGGATTTGAAGGAAATTGTGGCTGGTAATCGACGTCTATATGTGGCACCTGAGAAGGGCAACAATGGATCAGCAACTCCTGCAACATGTCAAGTAAGTGCCAATTTTTCGTTTGGTGGTTTGTCTGAACCGGCAGCATAGTCCGTCTTCCCTTCCTGTTCCTTTCTGGACTTACTGTAGTCTTGATTCGATAGCTGGTAGTGATGGAGCAGTCTGTGTCAGCCGAGGTGGCTATTCAGCACCTACTTGAGCGAGTGTCGGAATTAGAGATAGAGCTTACTCGGTCTAAAGAAGCGAGCAAAGAACGGTTTCCTGTTAATGCAGTAATTCTTGACACTAACACTGCGTCTTTGGTCATCCCTTTCTCGGGAAAAGCTGGGGAGGATGTTAAAATTTTTTTTTTTGGGAACCTTAGCACGGCCACTAAATTGGGAAATTGGGGTGCAAAAACACTTTTGCATGTGGCTAAGTTGAAAGTAACTAGGGATGCCAGAGCGTGCGTTACATGCCATGAAGAATTAAGGGATGCTCGGACATTTGAAGTATTCAAAAAAGGGTTGCTGGAAAGGTATTGGAGGAAAAATACATCTAGATATTATTGGGAACAATTGAATAGAATGTATCAAAGGAATGGGGAATCAAAAGAAGCTTTTGTAGATCGAATTCGAAAAATTAATGTTAACACCTATGAGCTAACGGATTCCGATAGGGTTAATGAAGCCATTCTGCGGGAATACAACCCGAAACCTCCCGCTAGATTAGGACGGAATTCCCTAAGACTCTCAATGAAGCAGTCGGAATCGCTGTGGTGTTAGAGGAAGTTGAAGCAGTAACAAAGACGTGGGACAGGAAAGCATTGTTTAACACAGAACTAAAATGTTTCAGATGTGGTCAGATGGGACACATTAGACGTGATTGCAAGGAAGTGCAGTACAGGAAATGCAGGCATTAGGGTCATATGGAGCATAATTGCAATGGGTCCCGTCAGAAACATGATAGGAAACTGCAAGGTGGGCCTCACCCCCCACAGTTAAACAGGGCAGGGGGTGATGGTCCACTGAGCAACACCCCCGGTAAGGATTAATGCTAGTGCAGAATCAGTGGCAGACTTTTTCTGACTGGCTTGGTGAGGGGCAGACCCTGCAAATTTTTATTGGATACCAGGTCTCAGGTATCCGTGGTGAGTAGAAGTGTACTCGGTAAAGTAGAATTAAAACCACCACGCTGGGCATTAAGTGGCGTGGGTGGGGGACAGGTGAAGTCACTCGGATCAGCGGTGTTAAACTTCCGAGTGGAAATGAGGAACTTCCAGATGAACGTACAAGTTCTTCCAGTTGTTGGCAGCAGCTATGATGTAATACTCGGATTGCATTTCCTGGTTGCGCATCACGCAAAAGTTAACCTGGAATGGCGTACAGTTGAACAGGACGGAATACAATTTCGCCTAGGTTCTGCGGCCAAAAAACCATTACTGTTGCAAGGAACTGCTCAGACGTCAGGTGGGCCACCTAAACTGTGTACAAGGTCCCTTAGGGTTAACTCGCGGGATACTATACCGAAGGTTACAGGGAAAAAGAGCTAGCGTACTGGTAAATTCGTTGTGTGTCGTTGAACCTCTGTCAGAGAATGAGCCGCTGGTTAAAATGAAGTGTTTTACGCGCCGTAGCGTGTCCTACGTGCGGGATATAGAAGGAAAAAAGGTTGTGCCTGTCAATATTGATAATTTTGGCCTTGAAGAGGTGCAGTTAGCACGGGGTACTGTAATAGCGAATCTGGAGATAATAGGGGAAGATGAACTGGATAAGGACTTCGCAGCAGATTACACAATGTCGGGAGAGTCTGCACTGAGGGGTAAAGTAGCACATTTAGAAGGGCAAGACAGACAAGTCATGGAGAACCTTTTGACGGAATATAAAGAGTTATTTAATTCTCATGGTCCACTGCCCGGCACACCGTTAGTTCAGCATTACGCCCCCACTGGGAATGAAGCACCGGTGTATAAACGTCCATATTGTGTTCCCAAAAGTTTACAGCCTGTCATGGAAGAATTTATTAATCAACAGCGTAGGGATGGGATAACAGAAACCAGTAGCAGTCCCTGGTCCGCTCCTGTCGTAATAGTGGGTAAAAAATTCACCTGATGGGGGCAAGGCATATCGTTTTTGTTGTGATTATCATTTCCTGAATCAAAAAACTGTATCGGATGCATACCCAATGCCTAATATCACTGAAACTCTGGATAATTTGGGTCAGTGTCGGTACTTCATGACCTTGGATCTTCGAAGCGGGTACCACCAGTTGGAGGTCGCCCTGGAAGACCGACTGAAGACAGCTTTTTCAACACCTACAGGTCATTTTCAATATCAGCGAATGCCTTTCGGACTCAAAAATGCCCTGGCAACCTTCCAATGGTTACTAGATAGCGTGTTACAAGGGCTGAAACCTAATCAGTGTATGGTATATTTGGACGACATAATTGTTTTCTCAAAGGACGTGCAAGAACGTGGAAAAATGTCATTTTTTGTTGCAAGAAGTCCGATATTTAGGTCATATTATAGGACAGGAGGGTGTCCGCACGGATCCAAAACTTGTAGAGGTGGTAATGAATTTTCTGACACCTATAAAAGTAAAAGAGTTGCAGTTTTATTTAGGTCTTGCCAATTTTTACAGGAGGTATATTCCAAAATTTGCGGAAATTGCAAGGCCCCTCACGCAGTTGTTGAAGAAGGGAGCAAAATTTCATTGGTCAGCAGAATGTGAAGAGGCTTTTAAAAAGTTAAAAAATATGTTAACATCTAGTCCAGTTTTGGCTTTTCCAGATTTTAGTAGACAGTTTATATTATCTTGTGACTCTAGCAATTTTGCTTTGGGTATTGTATCATCTCCAGAAATAGATGGGCAAGAACACCTGATAGCATATGCTTCCAGACAGTTAAACAATGCAGAAAAAAATTGCTCAACAACCGAGAAGGAGTTATTGGCATTAATTTTCGGAATAACTTATTTCCGAGAAGGAGTTACTGGCATTAATTTTCGGAATAACCTATTTCCGGTGTTATTTGTATGGACGATGTTTCAAGGTGATTACTGACCATGCAGCACTTAAGTGGTTGTTACGGCTTAAAGACCAAACGAGCAGATTAACTAAATGGGCTTAGCGTCTTAGTGAGTACAATTTTGAAGTGATTCATCGACCGGGTAAATCGCACGGAAACGCAGATGGTCTGAGTCGTAAAGTATGCGCCATGGAATGCACAAGAATAAATGAGAACGAATGGGTGGAGGCACAAACCGCCGACACAGATTGTCAATGATATACCTTGCAGCGACAGTTCATTGTGGAAGACGGGATATTGTACCGTAAAACTAGGAACGGTCCATGCATAGTCGTACCAGAAAAACTACGAAGCCAAATTTTAAGACAAGCACATGATTCAATGTTTTCTGGTCATTCGGGTCAAAGAGCAACGGAAAGGAGGGTAGCACAGAGTTATTGGTGGTCAATGCGTAGGCAAGATGTCGATCAGTATGTAAAGAATTGCATTCTGTGTGCTCAACGGGTGGAATTAAGTCATCAGAAAATTGTGTTGCAACAACTACCGGAAGCGGATAGACCTCTCCAATTACTTGGCGTACACGTCTTAGGACCATTTGTGCAAACACCGGCGGGTAATCGCTATGTTTTAGCAATAATAGATCATTTTTCGCGCTATGTGTCTATGACAGCTATTCCGGACCAGCGAGCCGAAACAGTGGCTCACGCCATGGTACATCAATAGATATTGAAATTCGGAACACCTGAAACTATAATTACAGATCAAAGGTCAAACTTTATGTCCGATTTGATGAAACAGTTATGCAAGTTGTTGCATGTAAAGAAATTGAGAATGAGCGCGTTACATCCAGGCTAATGGTCGGACCGAGAGAGTTCATCATACAATAGCTAAGATATTAAGATATTATGTAAATTCGCAACACAACAATTGGGATACCCTATTGGCGTTTGTAACCGTGGCGTATAACTCAAAATTGCATGAAAGTACAGGATTGTCTCCGTATGAAGTACTGTTTGGTTGGAAGATGCCATCACCATTTGAATTGCTAAAGACCCCACCAGGAACCGATATTTCAGCTGTTAAGGATTTATCCACAAAGTTGACAACAATCTGATGGCAGGTGAAAAAAATAAATGTTAAAGCGTTAGAGAGACAGGACAAAGTTCACAATAGAAAGGCAGCTTTACCCAAATATCACGTAGGACAACGGGTGATGATTAATCCGTATGTGCCAAAAGGCAAAATGAAAAAATTTCTATCCCGTTACCAAGGTCCTTTCCAGGTGATAGAGATGACATTGCCGGTGAATGTAAAATTACAGCTTCCAACTCGCCCTACTATTGTGCATGTGAGCTGAATTAGGCCTTTCAAGGGGAATTTTGGGGAACTTCCTTCATTGACTGCAGTAACTTCTAGTGGAGAGAGAGATGAATCTAAGAAAAAGAATAAGAAAGGAGTAGATAAACAAGAGAACCAAGTTAATTGTGGAAGCGATCAGACATGCTATTATGCTCTTAGGCCACGCGTAAAAAGGAAGAGCTAGTGTGAGTTGTTTTTCTTTTGTTTCTCAGAAGGCATGATGTTCGGGTAAGACCAGCAGTTCCAACGACACGGGTTCCGCTGAAGGAGGAAGAGGGAAGGTGTGCACTATCTCTCAGCATAGTTATTCTGTTTTGCTGTTGCGACTTAGCTGAAGCCTTGAAGGTACATCCTATATCAAGTGGACGTAATTATGTCCGGACATCAATGGACCTTAAGGATGGACTGTAATATTTGGGTGGTTGAAGACAAAATCCGTAAATTAGAGGCTACATTTAATGAACTTCATTCCATGGTGGCTAATCAGATAAGGTTTAATGACTCACAGGGGGATATCAGCTACTACGATCAGCTTTTGCATGCAATGCGCAGGCACCTAACCCCGGTACTGTTACCTTTGGAACAACTTTGAGAAGGATTACGGAAAGTGCAATCGGAATTGCCCGCATCCCTGGAGCTACTGACGACATTAACAGACGAACACTTATCCCTGTACTACAAAATGGCCACTCTTACCAGTACGTGGATGGGTACCCTGCTGAGAAATCATACCATAATACCATTAACATGTAAGGATTGTACATCTGAATGTTATGCCTTGCATACATATCCAGTGAAGTGGGAAATTTTGCAGAAATTCGTACAATTAACCATACGGGAAATACTGTTGCGTTGTCGAACAGGTCCAGTTACTATCTGCCCCACAAAATTGTTACACACTGTTCCCAAATCTTGTGAGTATTCTCTATTCCGCTCTCAAGAACCAATTGCAGAGTGCCCTAAGGAAATTACAGAAGGCACGGTGCAGTTCTTTCAGCAAGTAGGTCCACATTGGGTATTTTCAGTAATGGAAAACACAGTCGTTATTTGCATTTGTTATGAGCAGGGTAAGCAAGGGAGTACGTAAAGAATAGAATTTCAGGGGCAGGGACTGTTAATTAACGGCACACAGTGTGACATTTCAGGGGCAACTTTCCATTTACCAGCCATGATTACTGGAGTTACAATCATGAACGTAACACGCACATTGATTTATGTACCCCACCAACCGGTGCAATTTGTCACGAAAGAAAATCTCACTCTTTTGAACAGCACATTAGACCCGACTTTGCTCGCCTCTTTGGACTGGATGCTAGCAGCTCAGGATGGACGTATAACTATGGAACATCTTTTTCAATGAGTGCATGAGTACCATAATGAGCATAAGCAATGCTTACTAGTTATTGGATCATCAACCAATGCTACCTGTATTTTTATCTTTGTCGTATGATTAGTGTACTATTGGCTCAAGAGGACGGTAGCCCAAATCCCGCCCCTTCCAACCTTTAACCTAAGGGTCCAGACAAAATCACTGAACAGTTGTGAGGCACTGCAGCAGAAGACTGAGGAATGTTTATGGACAAAGATTAGACTGAGGATAGAGGTGAATGAACACAGTGTAAATAGTGAATCAATCGCATTTTGTGATGTTTGTGAAGTGAACTGTACTTGTTTTGACTTTTTGGTTGAATTCAAGCACGAATTCTTTTCATAGGAGGGAGGAATTGTAGAGGACAAGGGGTTATTTTTAGGAAATATGGTGCGAAATCGTGATTTAGTGTGTTTCAGTGCGCGATGCACCAGCCACACAGCAAACGGCAGACAAAGGCCAGCCAGTGCGTTATGCAGGTGACACAGCTTTGAAACGAGCATCGATATGTGTGTACGTGTGCGGCAGCCATCAGAGCACAGCATAGCAGAATTACACAGGTGCGGGCCGCGTGTGGCCAAATCATCAAGAACCTTCTAATAAACATGCCGCCACGTAACCGGCGGATTCAGCAGGGGTCTGCACTATTTAAGGGCACCAGAGGTGGGCGTTGGCATTCGGTTCAACTGACTGGGCATTTGGTCACTGTCACATCGTCATCAGTGACACTGTCTCCAAGGACCGGTCGGCGGGGGGCGTTGCCCGCTGCTGCATGGGCGACTCCCGGCATCATCATGAGCTGCCGCGTCTGCGAGCTGGGCCGTGCCTCATGCTGCTAACCACCTACCGTCTGCGCAGCCGCTGACCGAGCACGACGTCACGTTCCCCAGACTGCGTGCTTCAGCTCGTCTCCACCATGACACAAGCGGTGGGGCTGAGCTACCAGAAAATACATTGGAAGAACCAACAATAAAGAGGAAGATAGCCAAAAACAGCCACCTTCCTCTACCCAGCCTCACCCTTCAACCCCGATCATGTCACCTGCTCCGGTCATCCCATTACAATACAGTCCGGACATCTCTACCTGTGATTATGCCATTTTTGGTCCCCTTAAAAAGGCTCTGAGGGGCAAACGATTCACTTTGGATGATGACGTCCACTGTCCATGCAGAACTGGTTAACATCGCAGCCCTGGGACTTTTATGAGACAGCCATTCACCACCTTGTGTCACAGTGGGACAAGTGTCTCGACAGCCAGGGTCAACACTTCTAACAGACAGGTATTGGTATTTGTAATTATGCCTCCAGCTTGTTTCTTTTGGAACGCCCCTTGTATATGCAATACTGAATAAAACTGGAATGTTATTAAATGAACTAAGGGGAGGAAAAATTGTGCAGAAAGGTTGTTATTAGTGGTGATTTTAAAATTAATGCTGACTTCAAACTTAATGAAAAGTTTGCTATGCATATGAAGGATCTTGTATCTGTATATGACTGAAGTCTCAGCTTTGAGGACTAGACGACATTAACACAAGCTACTGCAACATGTCTTGACAACACTTAGTAGTAACTATCACATTATGACAAAAAAAAATTCATTTTAATTATAAGCACGTCTTTTTGTACTGCCAATAAATTTTAACAAAATCTGCACCATAAACAGAATCAAAAAATTGTCCAAGATAATATGCATCAGTTTTTAAAATATTATGAAAAATATACTCATCAGTTAGCAAAATGTGTTCAGTAAACATCAACTACAACACCTACATAAGGCAATTCATTAATTTATTCACTGAATGTTTTTACATTACATTTGTTGCATTCCATGTATTCTGCCAAGAGGGGTCTGTGGGATGACAAAAGAAGTCAGAGACGTACATTTTATTTACGTGAAATATAATGAAATGATTTAACATTATGAACAATTATAGTAGCCTTGTGTGAATCCTAATTATATAATAACTTAAAACATTAATATTAAGTATTTCAGTTAAGATGCTCCACAATGGAGATGGAGCTGCCCAGCAAAACGTTCTTTACTTTAGTCTTAAACTCAAACATAATATTTGCAAGAAAGTAATATACTCGAGCAGACTTTGAATAAATGTGTGTTCATGTACTTTTCTCCTTTCTGTACTAATGTTAATCTCTTGATGTCTTTGTAGTAGCGTGTTTTGTCCTATTGTTATAGTCATGCTTTACAGTATTTTTTGAGAAAAGAGAAATATTAGAAATGACAAAGGCCATTAATGAATATACAGGGCGATTAGGAGAAATAGTAAATATTTTAGGTTATGGTAGTATAGACTAATCTGAATAAAACATTCCATATGGTATGTGTCCAATTTCTAATGGTTCCAGAGAAAAGTTTTCATTTTGCATTTTGAAACTCTAGTTGCTATAGCTTTATTTATCAACTGTCGTTTTTGTTTCGATGTTCAACTTGTGAAGTTGTGGTCGAGTTTACATAAATGAATTTTTCAATCATGACTGATTTGTTGGTCACTTCTACAATATTTACGAATGCTAGGTATGACAATATGGCATTTGTGTATGGGATTTGCAACGAAAATGATGATGCTGCTAGCAGAGAATGTAGTAGATGAGTTCCTAACTGGGGAGTTGCAGATGTTATAGCATTTTCTTGTGTTTTCACCAAACCATGTGAGGCTGGTGCAGGTCTCAGCAGTCAAATTTCCTCTGAATTTGTAAATGAACAAATTATGGCTTAATTAGAAAATATTCATTTGGTGGAACACAGTCCTTCAACAAGCAAATGAAGAATTTCTATACATACAAGAATATGGCAGATATTATATATGCATGACCTCTGTCCTTATCATTTGCAGCAGATCCGACAACTTAGAGAAGGAGCTGATGGCAGTAGACTGGAATTTTGTCACTGGTTAATTCTAATTCAATGAGTAAGCCCCCCCCCCCCTCCCCTTTAAGTCATGATGGTAGCCCTAACACTTGTAACTCTCATCAGTGATCTGATAATCACCTACAAGCCTTTGTGGACACGAGTTTCAAGAACAATTCACTGTGAATGTACTATCCTGAATCTACATCTACATTTATACTCTGCAAACCACTGAAGTGCATGAAAGTTCCTTGTTCCATTCATGTATGGACCACAGGAAGAATGATTGTTTAAATGCCTCTGTTTGTGCTGTAATTAATCTAAGCTAGTCCTCATGATCCTACAGGAGCAAAATGTAGGGGTTTTTAGTATATTCTTAGAGCCTTCATTTATAGCCAGTTTTGAAGACTTGGCAAGTGGGCTTTCTTGGGATAGTTTGTGTCTATCTTCAAGAGTGTGCCACTTCAGTCTCTTCAATATCTCTGTAACACTATCCCATGGATCACACAAACCTACGACTATTTGTGCTGCTCTTCTCTGCATACATTTTATCTCTCTTTTTAGTCCCATCTTAGTACAGTCCCACACACATGAGCAATATTCCAGGATGGGTCACAAGAGTGATTTGTAAGCTGTCTCATTTGTAGACTGATTACACTTCCCCAGTTTTCTACCAATAAAACAAAGTCTGCCACTAGCTTTACCAAAATCTGTGTCTATGAGATAGCTCCATTTCACATCCCTGCAAGGAGTTACACTCAGGTATTTGAATGAGTTATTTATTCCAACTGTGACTCACTGATATTACAGCCACAGAGTACTGCCCCCCCCCCCTTTTTTAAGTGCACAATTGTACATTACTGAACATTTAAAGCATGTTGCCAATCTTTGCAGCACTTTCAAATATTATCAAGAGCTGACTGAACATTTATGAAGCTTCATTTAAGTAGTATTTTGTTATAGATAAGTGCATCATCTGCAAGAGGGTTGAGGTTACTATTAATATTGTATGCAAAGTCATTAATATACAACATGAATAGCAAGAGTCGCAACACATTGCCCTGGGGCACACCCGAAGTTACTTCTATATGTGTTGATGACTCTGCATCCAGGATAGTTTGCTGCATCCTCCCTACCAAAAAGTCCTCAATCCAGTCACAAATTGTGATTGATACCATTATTTGTACTTTTGATAATAAGCGTACATGTGGTACAAATTCAAATGCTTTTTGGAAACAAAGATGTACTGAATATTTCACTATTTCATGTGAAAAAAAGTGTGAGTTAGTTTTCACATGATCAACATTTTCAGAATCCATGCTGGTTGGCATGGAGGAGATCATTCTGTTCAAGAGATCTCATTAGGTTTGAGCCCAGAAAATGTTCTAAGATTCTACAACAAATCAATGTCAAGGATATTGAAAGTTATCTGGATCACTTCTACTACCTTTCTTGTAAATGTATATGGCCTGTGAGGTGTCGTCTTTACTCCTTAATTATTTACAGGCTGCTAGAAGTTCTTTATCATTTTTTTGATGTGGTATGGTACACAATAAGTTGAGTAGCCTGTTGTGTTTCTGCATCATCTTACAGTACCTCATTATCTAGACTTTCTTGAAAACAATGTTCCAGAATTATTGGAACAGATTTCTTTGGTTACAAGGATAGGTATTTCCTTCCAGCATGACATGACCCACCAGATTTCCCAGACGATTTATTGGCAGAAGTGGTCACATTCCTTGGCCACTGAGGTTCCTGGATCCTACCCCTTTACACTTTTTCCTGTGGGGATGATTGAAAGACAAAGTCTACAAAGAAAAAGTAAACACAATAGACAAACTGATTGTTCATATTATGGATAGTGTTGTCCTATTAAAATAGTGCCCACATGACTTCAGAAAAACAGCATGTGGTGTTGTCAAGAGAATTGAGAAGTGCACTGAAGTCACAGAAAAACTGACAGACCACCATCCTCTTGAGTAATTTATGCAGCACACAAGTAAAGCTGGCCAGTAGCTCTCAAGGGAAGATCATCCTTTATCAAAACTAGACATGGTTGTCTCACTGGGAATTCTGCGATCGTTCATTAAGTAAAATATGGCGTTTCAGTCTTCAATCGCTATTCTTTGTTTTCAATTACCGGTTTCGGGCTAGCTGCCCACCTTCAGATCTGTTAGACAATGTTAAAAATGTAATTAATAAGAGAGATACAGTTAGTGATAAGAATATCTTAGTTTTCAAAAAGAAATTTTGGAACGTATTAAATGCCAACATACCATATGTTGTAGTTACAGAGTAACTTGTCCGTACAGAACACACAGTTCACTGTCATAAGTAAAGTAAATTTCAATCTGTTAAAACATTATATCGCAGTATTTAAGAGTAACCTGATTGGTAACAGTAAAAAGTGCCCTCTACCTATAACAACTGTGCATCTGTTATTATTTTGCCGTATATATTAATCGTGAATATTCTTTTTAATAAAACAATTTTTAAGGTAATAACATATGAATAATCTTTTTGAGTGGACCATGAAACGAAAAATTTTTACATTAATTTAAAATTTCTTTATAAAGAAACATAAAATATAATTAAAATGTAGAGATTCTTCCGAAAATGTGCGTTTGCTCTTCTTTGTTTTTGATTGGTGGTGGAGTGGATTTCCCAATGTCACAATGTATACAACGCCACGCCGAGAACAAAGTTTTTAGCTCTTTTCCAGAAATTAAGGAGAAGTTAATTTATTACAGACGGTACGTTGACGACACTATTTTATTATTCAAAGGGGAAAAAGAAGACGTAGAGGAAATGACTAAAGTTTTAAACGAGCAGCATCCAAAAATTCAATTCACACTAGAAATGGAAAACAATGGGGTGATTAACTATTTAGATTTGACTGTCAGAAAGGAGGGAGGCAGGCACGTTTTCGGCGTCTATAGAAAAGACACTTGCTCCGACAACATCATAGTAGCGACATCGCACCACCCGGCACAGCATAAAAGAGCGTACTTTCATGCAATGTGCAACAGAGCCCTCAGATTGCCACTACAGGAAGATGAGTTGCAGAAAGAACTGGGTATTATTAAGCAAGTAGCAGCAGCTAACAGATACAGGACACAAGATGTTACACGTATGTTTAACAAAATCAAAAACAAATCCGCGGGCATCAGTAGCGATCCTAGGAAAATTAAAGTTAAGAAGAAGTTTGTCACCCTGACATACAAAGGGCGTGTGTCGGAAAGAATTGCTAAATGCTTTCCAAAAAACATCGCAGTGGCATTTCAGAACGAAGGGCAAATTGCACATAGATTAAGACATAAACCAGCAACGACGAAACAAATGAAATACAATAATTCCGGAGTATATAAGATTAAATGTGCTGAATGTGACAGTTATTATATAGGACAAACAGGGCGGAATTTTGAAATTCGATACAGGGAACATTGCAGTCATAGCAATCGAACAGCATTTGGAACACATGTAAAAGAGAGTAGACATGAAGTGAGTAATACAAATGACCAACTGGAGGTGCTACATAAAGCTCCAAAAAGTCTCTATCTCAACGTGCTCGAAGAGATTGAAATATACGCACATCAAAGAAAAACCCCAGGCCTACTACTTAATGAGCAAAGTGATTTTATGCACAGGAATTATTATGAGATTTTTAAAGACCTGTTTTAGGCTTACTCTTGAATGCAACAGCACGCCCCAGTAAGAAACAGTTACAGCGGAACGGCCCTCAGCGTACTGGCGGTGAGGTGAATTGGGCGCAGCGCAAGACGACTCGGCATGGCGTTGTATACATTCTGACATTGGGAAATCCACTCCACCACCAATCAAAAACAAAGACGAGCAAACGCACATTTTCGGAAGAATATTTACATTTTAATTATATTTTATGTTTCTTTATAAAGAAATTTTAAATTAATGTAAAAATTTTTCGTTTCATGGTCCACTCAAAAAGATTATTCATATGTTATTACCTTAAAAATTGTTTTATTAAAAAGAATATTCACGATTAATATATACGGCAAAATAATAACAGATGCACAATTGTTATAGGTAGAGGGCACTTTTTACTGTTACCAATCAGGTTACTCTTAAATACTGCGATATAATGTTTTAACAGATTGAAATTTACTTTACTTATGACAGTGAACTGTGTGTTCTGTACGGACAAGTTACTCTGTAACTACAACATATGGTATGTTGGCATTTAATACGTTCCAAAATTTCTTTTTGAAAACTAAGATATTTTTATCACTAACTGTATCTCTCTTATTAATTACATTTTTAACATTGTCTAACAGATCTGAAGATGGGCAGCTAGCCCGAAACCGGTAATTGAAAATAAAGAATAGCGATCGAAGACTGAAACGCCATATTTTAATATCATCCTTTCTGTGATGGAAGTCATCTCCGAGTCAGACAGGAATACACATTGCCTGGGAATGTGCAGTGAGAGTGAGAAGAAGTATCATTTCCAGCAGTCTTTCTAGTGATTTTAATTTAAAAAATGGTTCCTTGTACATAGCTATTGAAAATTATAAGAATTACCATCAAGGAGTTATTTGAATCACTGAAGAGCTCACCAGTGGACTCTGATTTTCATCGAAGTTTCCTAAGTCCACCATGGAAGTGGTTGTTTGTGACAAGGGTCACTGAAGAATGGGATTGTTACATCTGTGGCATCACCAATATCAGCATTAAATCTCAAAAAGATCATCAATTGGTCCAGATGGGAAGTGTGATGATACCATATTCTGCACAACAGTGACTGTACGGTTTTGTCACATTTTCTAAAATATTTGCTAAAGTATCATCATGGCTGTAAGATAAAAAGAGCAATTTTACACCATCTGTTAGCAGTCAGTCCAGTGAGCTGACCCAAGCTATAGAATAGACACAAGGCGTTCTGCCAAGCAGAGAAAAGCCACAATTGCTACAAGTGGATTGTGATTTACCTATTGCCGCTCAGATCAATGTTTTTATTTTTTTGTTGTGTAATAGATGAATGGAGGGACTGTCCTATATTTACAGGTGAAGTTTTGGCAATTGAGATTCATATGCAGATTTATTTTGAAGAATCAATATAGAGATGTGAAATCCCCTACGTGAAACTATCAGCCAACTGGCTACCCACAACTGATGCCTTGCCAACCTGTGCCCATTAGACACACACTCTCAAGACTAGGAGTGTCCCAATCTAAGACTTTCGCTCCGTAGACAAACTAATGCTAACAAAAATAAGATTACTCAGAACATTTGAAACATGGCACAAAAAATGAAACATGAGCTTCAGAAATGGTGCAAAAGCTGCCACTGTTCTACAGCACTGTTGATTATCAAGGCTGGTTACAGAATTAATCTGAAGTTGCAGGACTTCTCTGGATACAGCAGCAGACAGCTAAGAGGCTAAGATATTGTTGTCATTCACTTTGCTTATATCATCACTGCTGTAATAACTATAAACTGAGCAGTTGATAGTGGATGCAAATCATAGCTGTGACTGAGAGGGGAGGGGGGACATGTATCTACGAGTTCGCAGTTTCCAACTGGTTCGTACAGACAACATGATCCTAATTTTAAGTTAATGGTGATTCATGAGGTAGAGAACACAAACAACTGTGCAGCAGGAAGAAAAATGGGTGCCACAGAAGTGAATGTTCGTACGTGGTGTCAGAGGATGAATAAATTACAGAATGCGAGCCCTAAAATCCAAACTTTCAGGGGACCAAAGCAGAGAAGGTTTCACAAATTCAAACAGTACTTTCTTCTTTACAAGCAATACGAACACAATCAAGGCTTCTTGACTACTCAAGAAATTATCCAAATGAAGGTGCATAATGTAATTCAAAGCAAGTCCTAGTTAGTGCATGAGGAGGATAATGAGTGTGGAGCCTACATTACAATGCATATCATGGCTACCTCAGAATGTTTATTTTGATACGCCAGCAAACATTACATTTGCTGTGAAGAGCATTGAAAGTGTTCCCATAAAAAAGTTCTGGCTATGAAAAGGCCAGAATAGTTTGTAATTTTTATTGGTCATAATATGTTCAAAATAAAATTTTATCAAGGAGTTTCTTAAAAAAAGGGAGGGTTTGTCTTATATTCATGGTTGTTTTATTCAGGTATACATGGTATGACCAAAATGGGGAATTTGAGCACTGCATAGGTGATGGCACATAGGGCTATACAGCACCACAGTGGTAAATTATGATCATCACCTTTTCTGGGAGTGTGGTCATTATGAATGTAAGAACAAATGCTCCTGTATTACTCTTTGGTCATTTCTGTGTACAGATGATGAACTACACCCCTCGATGTCCCAAGCTGGCACTTAGTTCTTCAACAAATAGTAAAGTCAAATCTTGGCTAAAGGTAATTCCTGTGTCTTGTTGAATTTTAATGGGGATAGAAGAAGTAAAGGTAAGTTAGGCTCGAAACTAAGCAGAGTCCACCGTCTTGATCAGCAGGGAGCTATTTTATGTCTTTCGCAATGAAGCCATCCCTCCAAACTTGTCTTCAATACGTTCCGTGAAAAATTAAACTTTGGTCATTAGAAAGGCCTTGTCATCTGTTCTAGTACAGACGAGGTACTTTGGTGAAAGGGTTCTCCACACTGGGGTCGTCAGCCTCCTTATCATGGTATGGCCAAGTGTGGGAATGCTTTCAAGTTGTACTGGTGAGCAGCATAGTAAGATTTCTGTTCTGAAGAGACTGCCAGGGTCTTATGATAACTGTCTTGAGTAAGTATGAGTTGCTTCATTGCAGATTGTTCACCTTGGTTTCACCTACTCTGGCTGTGAGCTCTCTCCACAGTTGCCACCCCACCATGGCAACAGTGGTGGGTGCTGCCCTGAGTCCCTATGGAGATGGTTACCTACTCTTTGGCCTGTGTAAGAAGTTTACAGTGCAGACGCCAGCAATATGATCCCTATATTGTCAGGTGGCTACAGCTGTGCAGCTAGAAGGCGATGCTCATACATTGGGCTGGTCACGATTTTAGGTTTTGAATATGGCATGTAGTTTACCCAGAACTCTTGTGTCAGAATGGCCACACCTGGGCACCTACCCGCATACAGCATTAAGTGCACTACCCTGTACAATTTGTGATTTGGAGAGATTTGGAAAAGAATAGAAATCAATCTTCAAGTAGTTAAAAAAGGTATGAAGTAACTAAGGAGTCTGAAGAAAAAAGCCAACATAAGACATGAGTGAAAGCTAGGCTGTTATCAGGATAGCAGGAAAAGATAGGGTGAGTGTGGGAATACAATAAAAGGACATGGGAACCACATTATAGCAAAGGAGTACTGCAATTGCTCAGGTACCCATGCTCAACACACACGTGCCACAGTTGTAGGCTCTCGGGAGGAGTGGAAGGGTGGGAGGAGGGGGGGGGGGAGGAGGAGGAGGAGGAGGAGGGGGAAGGCGAGGAGGGGGGGAGGAGGAGGAGGGGGAAGGCGAGGGGGGGAGGAGGGGGAAGGCGAGGGGGGGAGGACGGGAGGGGGAGTGGGGGCAGTGTAATGGCACTTAGGCACAGGGAATTCGTTGTGTACCAGGACTGCAGACACATACGTGCTTAGAATTAAAAAAAATTGTAATATAACTTCATTTTCTGAAGTGATAATTAAAACAATTAATAATAATAATAACAAATTAATAATAGTAACACACACACACACACACACACACACACACACACACACACACACACACACACACACACACGTCTACAATGGTACTTGTCTTTCTTAGCCTGTCAGCTCCAAGAACAGTCCCTGAAAGCATTGTACACTCACTATCTCAACTGTAGGGTGAGTGGTTACTTTTACTTCATACTTTACTTATGATTTCCTATTGGCAAGTTTCTAACTTTCAAATGAATTATTTTGTGTGTGTGTGTGTGTGTGTGTGTGTGTGTGTGTGTGTGTGTGTGTGTGTGTGTGCGTGCACACGCATGTGGCACACACATGTCTGCATACCAGCTCACACACACTACCCGATTGCCTGTGCTCTGCAACTATTTTGTGTATGTTGAAATATTTTGCATCAATTACCTTAAGATTGTTGTGCTGTTAAGAGAGTAAGTTTGAAGTATTATAAATACAGTTTCTTCTTCAATAACTATTATTTTGTTTAAAGTACTCTACTCCTGCACTGTGACCAAAACCACTGTGCATCTTCAGATTATTTATTAATGCAAGTGAACATACATTTTGTATCCTCACAAATAACTTTGAATTTTTTTGTTGATTGTTTTTGTGAAGATATGTTGGTAACACTTGGCTAGTCTTAAAGAGAAAAAGAAGTAAGTATTCAAATTCTGCCATAAGGAAAATAAAATCTTCAAAAAAGTTACATCAGTAATTAGAATAACCAATTAAGTGAACACACACGTGCAGCTTATGTGGACAACTTGGTCACTAACCTTGCTGAAAGTTGGGTAATTTGTTGAAAGGGCAGTTTTCCTTAGAATATTTAAAATGTGCTTTTCACTAAAAGCTACTGATGAAGCCATGGCATCTGTGTAAGTTGTTTTGAAACCATTTATATCCCCTGCTTCACCAAAACCTTCAAGTAATGATGCAAAGCTATCCACACTGGGCAATATATGAGCAGCTCGCATAGTTTCAAGGACTTTTTGACAACCTTCATGGTCTCTGCAAATATTTAAGAAATAGCAATATCAATGGTAACTAATCAAGAGCCATTTAATGGGGGAAATAGTTCTGAAACAGGGTACAACAGAAAAAGGTTGATAGTAACACACACAAATCCTATTTTCTACTAAACAGAAACCCATGTTACTGGAACAGAAGAAATACCTAGCTACATAATGCAAGTTACAGAATGAAGATCTAACAATGGAGTGTTTCCTTCCTGTGTTTTTTCTTTCTTAACATCTGAGAAAGACACCACTTTCCTAAAAATTAGGTACTCTACTTAAGAAGGCAAAAGCTGTTTTCTTTCAATGTAAAAAGGGTTGAAATGACAGCAGTTTGCACTTTTACATATAGGGTGCCCCATGAAACAGCATTATATATATATATTAAATGGTTTAAGATACAAAGCAAGGTTTTTAATGAGGGATAATATGCAAACATGTGATATTTTCCTGTACGGTTAATATTATCAAACTGAAATCAACTGAGGTATTGAAACAGGTACATGTTTTTACATGGGATTTATTATTTTGTTACAAGAGTATAATCATGTTAACATGTGGACAAAAAAGTCTTTAAAAAAAGCTATTTCATTGGCTATGAAAGTTGCATGTATTAATCATACAGTACAACACACTCCCCTTTCTCTCTTATGAGTCTCACAAAAAGAAGTCTTTCTTTATTTGATGTCATTTTGGTGGCTTGCAAATCAATGATGATGAGGATAGTACAATACCCAGTCCCTAAAGTGGAAAAAATCTCTGACCTGTCCAGCAATGGAACCTTGGACTTCTGTGTGGCCATCAGCCACACTGACCACTAAGCTAAGGAGGCAGATAAAACCAAACAGAAATCTTTTTCTGAAGTTCTGAAAGTGTAAGGAAAATGAATATACTTGAAAATGAGAAATTTACAGACCAGATGAAAATGATACTGCAGAAAGTAAATGGACAAGTGATACAAGCAGTTTAATTTTTGTTTAAAAAGTAATCACCAGTCTTCGGTTCTGTACTTTTGCTTTGCTGTAAAGCAGCTCATCTTTATGATCTCTACATGACGGATATGTAACCAGTTACAAAGGTTATGCGAAGGCTAACTCAAAACTGACAACATGAAACCTTGTCAGTATCTTTAAACAATATCATACAACTTTTTCTTCTGCAGTTTCAGAAGACTGAGCTGTAATATCTATTTCTGACTTCTTTTCCATGTATCTACCCTTTTGGCAGTCTGGTGACAAAAGCTGTCATTCTGTATTTTTAAATATGGGTGAAACTTACACATTTCATTCTATATTCTATATTCATACCTTAGTTTGGCATTGCATTTCAAAAGTGCATTGAACATACGTTCATTTGCAGGCAAATTTTCCCTTTTCATATGCTGTATTACTTCAGCAGCAGCATCTACATTACCACCTTCACACATGAGTTCCAATAACAAGAGATACGTAGTCTCAGTTGGCACCACATTTCCCATTAACTCAAGAAAGTTTGGCAAGGATATCAGATTTCTGTTTTCCAGGTGGCTATACAGAAGTGCATTGTAGTGATCCACAGTAAGTGGGTGACCTGCAGTAGAATTGATTTATTGTAATACAGTCTTAAATGATCAGCACCTGGGGTACCAAAAACATGTACACATTATAAATAGAAAAAATATATAAAATACACTTACACTAAATTTAACAGGTAGCAGGTTCAACAGCAGCTCCAAACAATGTTAACCCAATGATCAGATGCTTTTAGGCCTAATGATTACCACTTCAGTACGCCAGATTGGACAAATGGTGAGGGGAAAATGGAACAATTGGAAAAAAATAAATCACACAAGATATTATTTATTATCCCTACCAACCATTCTTAACACTTACTCTCTTCTCTTTTGCCTTTGTTTCACAAAGGATCAACTTCCAACTCCAGGCAGGGAAGGCTGATTGTTAGTTATTAAATTTACAGTTTACTGTGTCTGCTGGTGGCAAGAAAGGGTTAATGTTCAGATTCTGATTGTATGCTTTATACCTTTCTAAGGTTAAGTTCCAACTTTGTAACAATAGTGTTTATGTAGTTCATTTCTATATTCATTTTGTAGAGCCTCTGGGGGCATTACCAGAAGGTAGTGAAGTTTGTTAACATATTAACCAAGAAATGCATCAAACAGAAAGACAATGGACTACTGTAAAACAAGTTAATGAGATAAATTTTAATTATACAGAAATGATTTGAACAGAAACAAGCCTACAGAAATGTACATCAAGGGCTCAGTTACGCACAGAATGGGAAAGTTGCCAGCCATTGTTTTCCATAACACAGTACAGAAAATAAGGGTTTAACATACCATGAATGATTAGGTCATTAGAGACAAAAAACTGGATGCAGAAGCAATCAGCAAACTTTTCAGTAAAAACACCACAGTATCATCCTTTACCAATTTACGGAAATGATGGAAAACCTAAATCTTGTTAGCTGAAGGGAATTTGAATTCCACACCTCTTGAATGAGAACCCAGTGTATTATGCAGCAACACCTTGCTCGGTCACCACATTCTGAAACAGATTTCATTCATAGTGATTCTGGATGCTTACAAAAAACTTAAATAGTGATGGGTGGCACAGGAAGTTAACTGTTCTTGCTTCCCCAACCGATACAGTATGACAACTGCTCTACTGTACGCAACATCTCACTTGGTTGCTGTCTATACACAATTACAAGTCTCGACACTGAAATATACACACAGCCCCTAATAAAGTAATATATATTAGAGCCTTTTATTCTTCAGGACTCCCTAGTGATATCGATAGCGTGTGCTTGAAGGGATTCGGACTTTGAAGTATTCAGACTTAACCCCACAAATGGTAGTAGCCAAGTGTGTGAATCAAATATTCAAACTTGCAGTCCCTAACATCACAGTCAACAGTAGGATAAAACTAGCCTGTCTCACATTTCCTATTAGTGGGTGAGCAGCCTAATGCTTGGCAAATTCTGCTTCAGAATTATAAGAGAGGTGACACTGAAGGATCAGAGAGCAATGTCACTATGAATTCTTGACAACCACAAGCCAGTTATACCTGTGGTAACTTCTCTAATATTTCTTGCTGGAAACACTCAGAGCCAAAAGGATTGTCATGCTTTTGCAGTCCTTATGCTTACTGAATATTGAGAAAAAGCCCACTTTTGCCCATTTGCTCAACACAATGTTTCTGTCCTCACTGAGCTGGCCTTGGACCAGTTGTGTTATTCTTTGACAGGTGTACCACCCCAGGTAAATTCCCTGCCTGGCAGCAACCTCAAGTCAGACAACACAAGAGACTTTTCGCAGCTGCACCGGCACATGAGGTGCACGTCATTCTGTGGTACACATACACGGAGCTGTGGTATTAACACTGCACTAATGCCATGATGCTGTGTATTTATTCCACCACACATGCACTTTGCCTAACAGAGTAAGTGGTATTTCATGTTCCCTTGCCTGTGAATTTTGATAGATAGCAGGTAGAGACATTCCAATAGTACAATAGGCACATGGAACTGTTCCAATTACTACACAGCCCCTTACTATCAGCAATCATTAAGTTTTTCACAAACAATTATTTGTGCTCTTACAAATAATGTAAACTTCAGGTAGGAATATCAATAACGTAGGAAAAGACTCACTGTACAGAAGACAATTAAGTTGCTGACAGGCATAATTAAAAGACACTTAACAATGCAGCGCCACAGCCTTCATCAGTAAAAGAGAGACACATACTATTCATACACACAAGTAAGCACCCCTTATGCAAATATGACCGCCAACTCCAGCATCTCGGGCCAGAATGCAACTATCACTTGGAATGCAAGTAGCAATCTGGAGGGGAAGGGATAGTAGTGTATGGGTGGGGAGTGAGAGACGAACACTGTCTGGTGGAGTGTGCAGGGACTAGAACGCCATCAGGCGCAGCGTCAGTATGCTGTGGGGCAGCTGGGGAAAAAAGGAACAAAAAAAGGAGAGGAACAGGGAAAGACAGGTGCATGTATTTGTAGAGGGCTGCCAATAAATAGGGTGGGAGATGAGAATGGGGAGGAGATGATAGGACAGAGGGGGTGTGGGGACAGTATGTTACCATGGTTGAGGCCAGGATAATTATGGGGGCAGAGAATGTGTTGTACGGATGACTCCCATCAGTGTAGTTCAGAAAAGCTGGTGGTGGAGGGAAGGATTCAGGTAGCTCAGATAGTGAGGCAGCCATTAAAATCAAGTGTGTTATATTCAGCTGCATTTGTGCCACAGGGTAGTCAAGTTTGCTCTTGGCCACAGTTTGGTGGTGGCCGTTCATCCTGATGGACAGCTGGTTGGTAGTCATTCCAATATAAAAATCTGTGCAATGATTGCAGCTGAGCTGGTAAATGACATGGCTGCTTTCACAGGTAGCCTGACCCTGATTGGGTAGGATAAACCTGTGACAGGACTGGAATAAAAGATGCTGGGTGGGTGGACTGGGAAAGTTTTGCACTTGGGTAATCTATAGGGATAAGACACCACTTTAGAAGGGGTAGGATGTCCCTCACTTCAGGGCATGATGATAGGTAATCAAAGCCCTGGGGAGGGATATGGTTCAATTGTTCCAGTCCAGGGTGGGACTGGGTGACGAAGGGTACACTCCCTTGCAGTTGGTTCTTGGGGGAGATGGAAGGATTGGGGTGTGAGGGGAAATGACATGGGAGATCTCTTTCCAGACCAGGTCTGGGGAATAGTGCCTGTATGTGAAGGCCTTGGTGAGACTCTCACCATACTGAGCAAGGGAGTTCTTCTCACTGCAGATACACCGTCCTTGGGTAGCCAGGCTGGTGTGAAAGGGATGGCAGCTGTCAAAATGCTTGTACTGTTGGTGGTTGGTGGATTTAATGTGGACAGATGTGCAGACAGAGCCATCAGTGAGGAGGTGGTCAACATCTAGGATGATCTCATTAATGAAGCTGTACCATACTAGGGGTTTGGTGTTTTGGGAGGTTAGAAAAGTCTCCTCTAGATGTCCCATAAAAAGGTTGGCATAGGAGGGTGCCCATGGCTGTGTAGTGAATTTGTTTATATACCTTCCCTTCAAATGAGACATAGTTGTGGATTAGGATAAAGTTAGTAAAGTGTATGAGGAATGAGGTAGTGGTTCTGAAGTCTGAAGGACATTGGGAAAGATGGTGTTCAATAGAGGTAAGACCATGGGCATGAGAGATGTTGGTGTACAGGGCGGTGACATCAACAGTGATGAGTTGAGATCCAGGAGATAATGGGGTGGGGATGGTGGAGAGTTGGTGAAGGAAGTGGTTAGTGTCTTTGACATGGGAGGCTGGCTTAGGCACGATTAGTTGGAGGTGTTAGTCAATGAGGGCTGAAATTCTTTCAGTGGGAGCACAACAACCAGCCACAATGGGGTGTCCACGATTGTTAGGTTTGTGGATTTTGGGAAGCATGTAGAAGGTGGGTGCGGGGGGTGTGATAGGGGTGATGAGAGAAATGGATTCAAGGGGAGATGTTCTGAGATGGACCTAAAGCTTTAAGCAGGGACTGGAGGTTGTGTTGGACTTTTGGGATGGGATCACTCCGGCAGAGTTTATAGGTGGAGTCAGATAACTGGCAGAGGCCTTCTGCCAGGTAGTAACTGGGATTCATAACAACAGTGGTGGAACCTTTGTCTGTAAGTAGGATGATTAGGTCAGGATTTGTTTTGAGGTTGTGTATGGCTTTTCCTTCTTCTAATGAAAGGTTGGTGTTCTGAGCAAGGGACCTGAAGAAAGATGGTGAGATTAAGTTGGAGGTAAGGAATTCCTGGAAGGTGACCATTGAATGGTTAGGTTGGGGGGGGGGGGGGGGAATCATGGTTGCACGACAGTATGAACTGGAAGAGGCAGGATTGAATGTTGGAATTAGTGCAGTTTTGGTTGGAGGGATAGGCAGCAAAGAAGTGCTTCCATTGTAGGGACCACAAGAAGGAGAGTACTCCTCTGACAAGTCCAGAACAGTTAAATTTGGGTGTAAGACTAAAGGTGAGGTCTTTGGATAGGACAAACTTCTGTGGAGCTGAGGATTTTGATGGAAAGGTTAACAACAGTGTCACAGGAATGTTTTGGTTCTGGATTTGGTGGAGAGTTGGAAGGAAGTTTTGGAGATGTGGCAAGCTGAAAAGGCCAGCTGGGCAGGGTTTAGCTGCTATGAAGGGTGGATGAGGAGGAACACTGTGGATACGATAGGGGTTGGATAGTGGTGCTTAAAGGTGGCAGTAGGATGTCAGCAGGTTGGATAACTTACTGAGGTGGTGTCTGGAATGCTCCTTCAGATGCTGGAGAGCAAGGAATCCAATTTCAGAGATGTGATATATGGAGGTGGTACTGAAGAGTAGTAGTCTCTTGCGGAGAGTGGAGGTAGTTCTGGGATGCCTGTGCATGGAGAAGTGTTCATGAAGTACCAGGTCTGTGAGGGCCAGGGATTGGCAGAATCTGAAAAGGTGTAGGTCACTCTGAAAGGAGGGGTGGGATGCAGAAAAAAGAATCTTTACAATTACGGCCTTTGGGGAGTTACATGCTTTAGGCAGCATTTGGGAACGGGATGTGGGACTGAGTTTTAGCCAGGGACAGGGATACTTTTCTGAACTGGTGCAGAAAGATGGAGAAAAAGGTCCATTGTGGCTGGTAAGGTGTAAAGGAAATGGGATGCAGAAATGGGCAAAACTGGTGTGGATGGTTGTGAGAGGAGCTGGATAAGCAAAAAGACACACAAAAATGTGTAAAAAATACACAAAGACATGCAGAAACACGTACAGATATGCAAAAATAAGCATTTAAAAGGAATGATGAGGTATAGGAGTGTGTGCATGTTGTGATAAGCCAAGAGAGAGGGAGAAGAGATGGACTAGGTCAAGGATCAAAAGTTTGTGTGGCATAGGCAGGTGTGGAAAGAAAAGCTCAAGTACGTCAGGTTTAGGGATGAAGTGGGATCAACAGAAGTAAATATAATTGTAACTATCGGAGGAAAGAATCTGGGGCATCAGATCAGAGGCTGCATCAACAATCCACGGTGTCACAAAATCTGTGTTGTGCATGGACAATCATTCATACACTGTGGGTTGGAAGTATTTACAGTATGGAAGGTGGTGAATAAAACACAAAAAAGAAGAGGAAGCATGAGCACTGAGAGGAGAAACAAAGGAAAACATCACAGGGTTGTAGGATGGAAGAAAGCCACTCGGCAAAATCAAACAATGGAAACTACAGATAGAACAGCTCTTTCACTCATGAACAGGTCATTGTTAATATCTACACCAAGCACAACAAAAAAGCAGAAGTAATGTCATGAGTAAGAACCATGCTTTAAGAGGGGACACACACTCCATTTGAAGCAGTACACTTCACTAATCAGCTAGTACCCACAGGGAACTACATGGGAGTGGTGCACCTCGGCTGAGTCGCAGGGCACTCTGCATCGTTGTAATCCTTCTTCATTATCCTTATAACAAGCACTATGTCAAACTGCAGCTAGAATCTCACAAATAATTTGCGTGCATCACACATTAGATAATGAGACATTTGGCTAAGTGAATGAGCAACTTGATTCTGCTATGCACAGGTTACATGCTCAAGATAGTCCTGAAAATGTGTGATTGTGAATTTTTAATATCTATGAGATATTTGTAACAAAACGCAAGTGGCGCATGTAATACATAACGATGCATAAATAGTTCACCTCATAACTATTATCTGCTGAATGCACACCAAGTTTTTCATTGTAAATCATTAAGTATTTTCATATTTATTAAAAACTGAGAAGCACAAATTTTCAGGACTATCCATATGGGGTTGGGATTTGTGTGGGATAGGAGAAATTATTTTATACTTTTTAGTCAAATTTACAAAGAAGTTGTATTCAAAATTTATTTATATTTAAACAATTATTTTCTGCTTTCTAGTCTCCTGAGTGTGAAATTTCTCAATGGATTTTAAACATTTTCGTTATACAAACAACTACATATACACTAGCTTTTTACCCATGGCTTCATCTGCACATGCATGTTTCACATATATCCTACCCCCCCCCCCCCCTTTTCTCTCAGCTCAGCTGCACCCATCCACTCGCATGCCACCAGGAATGCATTCCGATACCACCCACACAACACATCGGTCCTGCAGGGCATTACCAATCTTTCTCACCCCTGCCCAACCCCTACAGAACAGAATGACAAGAAAGTGAGTTAATATTGCACTGTCATCCAATTCTGGGATGTGTCTAAAATTTAAAGTCTTTATCTCATTTTAATTAAGGAAAGAGTATTGCGATAACTGTAAGTTCCAATTATTTTCTTTCATTATTTTTACGGATAATAAAGTTACTAGCACATCAGATTAAATGACTGGGCAATAGTGTGCATCAGTGAGAGGACAATGATACTCCACACAGCTTCTAATGTACAGACAACAAGTATTTTCTGTTTTGCTTTCATTCTTAAAAGTAGAAATTTTGTTGTTGTTTTGAGATGATAAGCTGTCTAAGTATCCATTTCGGTGTCAGTTTTTCTTTCTTTCTTTTTTTCCTTTTCCCCTCCCTCTCTTGTAAGTGTCACAGGGCTTTGTCTGTCTGGCTCCCAGCATGGCTTCAATGATTAAAGAAAAAAGTGGTGGTTTTTATGTACCTAAGAGATTGTATGCCTGTACAATTTTTGTCCACAATCTGTTATAGTTTAAATTGTCTATTGCATGTAGATATGCCTCAGCGATACAGATAGCCATATCATAGGTGCAACCACAATGGAGGGGTATCTATTGAGAGGCCAGACAAAGGTGTGGTTCCTGAAGAGGGGCTGCAGCCTCTTCAGTAGTTGCAGGGGTGACAGTTTGGATGACTGACTGACTGACCTGACCTTGTAACATCAACCAAAATGGCCTTGATGTGCTGGTACTGTGAAAAGCTGAATACAAGAGGAAACTACAGCTGTAATTTTTCCTGAGGGCATGCAGCTTCACTGGTTAAATGATGATGGTGTCCTCTTGGGTAAAATATTCCAGAGGTAAAATAGTCCCCCATTCGGATCTATGGGCAGGACTACTCAAGAGGACATCGTCATCAGGAAAAAGAAAACTGGCATTCTGTGGATCGGAGTGTGGAATTTCAGATTGGGCAGGTAGGTTAGAAAATTTAAAAAGGGAAACGGATAGGTTGAAGTTAGATATAGTGAGAATTAGTGAAGTTTGGTGGCAGGAGGAACAGGACTTCTGGTCATGTGAATACAGGGTTATAAATACAAAATCAAATGCAGGAGTAGGTTTAATAATGAACAAAAAAATAGGAGCTCGGGTAAGCTACTACGAACAGCATAGTGAATGCATTATCGTAGCAAAGATACACACGAAGCCCACTCCTATCACAGTAGTACAAGTTTATATCACAGCTACTTCCGCAGATGATGAAGAGATTGAAGACATGTAAGATGCGATAAAAGAAATTATTCAGATAGTGAAGGGAGACAAAAATTTAATAGTTATGGGGGACTGGAATTCGACAGTAGGAAGAGGAAGAGAAGGAAAAATAGTAAGAGAATATGGAATGGGGGTAAGAAATGAAAGAGGAAGCCACCTGGTCGAATTTTGCATAGAGCATAACTTAATCATAGCCAACACTTTGTCTAAGAATCATGAAAGAAGGTTGTATACATGGAAGAGGCCTGGTTTTATACTGTAAGACATTTGTAGGAGCAGATGTGGACTCTGACCACAATTTATTGGTTATGAACTGTAGATTTAAACAGAAGAAACTGCAAAAAGGTGGCAATTTAAGGAAATGGGACCTAGATAAACAGAAAGAACCAGAGGTTGTAGAGAGTTTCGGAGAGCATTAGGGAACAACTGACAGGAATGGGGGAAAGAAATACAGTAGAAGAAGAATGGGTAGCTTTGAGAGATGAAATAGTGAAGGCAGCAGAGGATCAAGTCGGTAAAAAGACGAGGGCTAGTAGAAATCCTTGGGTAACAGAAGAGATACTGAATTTAAATATGGAAGGAGAAAATATAAAACAGCAGTAAACGAAGCAGGCAAAAGGAAAACAAATTTCACAAAAATGAAATCGACAGGAAGTGCAAAATGGCTAAGCAGTGATGGATAGGGGACAAATGTAAGAATGTAGAGGCATAAATCACTAGGGGTAAGATAGATACTGCCTACAGGAAAATTAAAGTGACCTTTGGTGACAAGAGAACCACATGTATTAGTATCAAGAGCTCAGACAGAACACCAGTTCCAAGCAAAAAAGGGAAAGCAGAAAGATGGAAGGAGTATATGACGGTCTATATAAGGGCGATATACTTGAGGGAAATATTATGGAAATGGAAGATATGATACTGCGTGAAGAATTTGATAGAGCACTGAAAGACTTAAGTTGAAAGAAGACCCTGGGAGTAGACAACATCCCATTAAAACTACTGATAGCCTTGGGAGAGCGAGCCATGGCAAAACTCTTCCGTCTGGTGAGCAAGATGTATAAGACAGGTGAAATACCCTCAGACTTCAAGAAGAATGTAATAATTCCAATCCCAAAGGAAGCAGGTGTTAACAGGTGTGAAAATTACCAAACTATCAGCTTAATAAGTCATGGCTGTAAAATACTAATACGAATTCTTTACAGACAAATGGAAAAACATTCCGTAGTAATGTTGGAACATGTGAGGCAATACTGACCCTATGACTTATCTTAGAAGAAAGATTAAGGAAAGGCAATCTATGTTTCTAGCATTTGTAGGCTTAGAGAGAGCTTTTGACAATGTTGACTGGAATACTATCTTTCAAATTTTGAAGGTGGCAGGAATCAAATACAGGGAGAAAAAGAGTCTTGAAAATATGTGAAGATACCAGAGAGTGGCTTTAAGAGACCAGAGGCATGAAAGGGAAGCAGCAGTTGAGAAGGGAGTGAGCCTATCCCCAATGTTATTTAATCTGTATATTGAACAAGCAGTGAAGGAAACAAAATTTGGAGAAGGAATTAAAATCCATGGAGAAGAAATAAAAACTTTGAGGTTTGCCGACGACATTGTACTTCTGTCAAAGACAGCAAAGGACCTGGAAGAGCAGTTGAACGGAATGGACAGTGTCTTGAAAGGAAGATATAAGACAAACATCAACAAAAGCAAAATGAGGATAATGGAATGTAGTCGAATTAAATCAGGTGTTGCTGAGGGAATTAGGTTAGGAAATGAGACACGTAAAGTAGTAGATGAGTTTTGATATTTGGGGAGCAAAATAACTGATCATGGTTGAAGTAGAGAGGACATTGACTGGCAATGGCAAGGAAAGTGTTTCTGAAGAAGAGAAGTTTGTTAACTTCGAATATAGATTTCGGTGTAAGGAAGTCCTTTCTGAAAGCATTTGTCTGGAGTGTACCCATGTATGGAAATGAAACTTGGACAATAAATAGTTTACACAAGAAGACAATAGAAGTTTTCAAAATGTGGGGCTACAGAAGAATGCTGAAGATTAATGGGTAGATCACGTAACTAATGAGGAGGTACTGATTAGAACTTGGGAAAAGAGGAATTTGTGGCACAATTTGACTAGAAGAAGGGATCCGTTGGTAGAACACATTGTGAGTCATCAAGGGATCACCAACTTAGTACTGGTGGGAAGTGTGGAAGTTAAAAGTCGTAGAGGGAGACCAAGAGATGAATACACTAAGCAGATTCAAAAGGATGTACGTCGCAGTAGTTATTTGGAGATGAAGAGGCTTGCACAGAACAGAGAAGTAAGGAGAGCTGCATCAAACGAATCTCTGGACTGAAGACCACCACAACAACAGGAGAAATCATTTTACACTTTTTAGTCCAATTTACAAACAAGTTGTATTAAAAATTTATTTTTATTGAAATAATTATTTTATGCTTTTTAGTCTCATGAGTTTGAAATTTCTCAATGGATTTTACACATTTTCATGAGATTACATTTTCGTCACACAAACAACTACATATACACTAGCTTTTTACCCATGGCTTCATCCGCACATGCGTGTGTGTCATATATTGCACAAATCTCCTACCCCCCACTCCCACCCTCACCCCATCCCTTTTCTCTCAGCTCTGCTACACCCATCCACTCACGTACCACCCAGAATTCATTCCGATACCACCCACACAACACATCAGTCCTTCAGGGCATTACCAATCCTTCTCACCCCCACTCAACCCCTACTGAACAGAATGACAAGAAAGTGAGTTAATATTGCACTGTCGTCCAATTCAGGGCCCCATCTAATATTTCAAGTCTCTATCTCATCGAGAAATTTGAAGCTAACAGGCAGACAAGAAAGCAATCTAATAAAAATGTGTTAATAAGGTGGAACTGTACACCTGGTGGGATGCATGTCACATTGGGTGAACTTCCCCATACAATCTGCACTACTGAGAAAATTTTGAAGAGTGGAAGGTCAAAGTTATTAATGGGGTAATACTCTGTTAGCCAAGAAAGGACATAAGGGGGGTGACCAAAATTGGAATCTGCAAGGAAGCTCAGTCCACATCAAAAAAGCCACCAAGGTATGAGCTAAGAGGTGAAGGATAGTCAGAGAGGAGATGAGGGATCGTAACTGCACCAGGTCATAAGAAGAAATCTGCTATAGCTCTAGGTAGTGCCAGTTTAAGGCGCAAGTGACAAGACAGCACTTGGGGCGCAAAGCTGAGAGGGTTGCCAGAGGTGCCCAATATATAGGATTTCTATACAGAACGCATCACAATTAGTAGCAGCCATTTGAAGTGTCGAGCTGAGAGGCATACAAGGATGCCGAAGAGCAATATTTATATACAGTGTGTACCATAGCACAATTAGTAGTGGAAACTAACACTTGTGAAAGTGTACAAGGAAAAAGAGCAGAATGCAAAACAATAAGTCACTTGTGTGGAATAATGTTCTCAAGCTGACCATGGCTCAGGATGCTGCACTCACCACACATGTGCTCACTAAAGCATTGTAAGCACCCTAAGGACAATATTGGAAATTTTATTTGATAGCCTCCTCAGCTAAGTACTTTGCAATTGGGTTTATTTATCACTTGTGACTAAAAAGTGTGTTTTTTTAGTTTACTGAAAAAAAGTAACAAGAGAAGATAATTGCTCCCTATATAGCAGAAATGTTGAGCAACATATACCCACATAAACAAGAACTGGGTCAGTAAAGTTACTTCAAGATAGCTTTTCTTCTGACCACATACATGCAGCTACATTTTCTCAACACTATGGATGACTGGAGTGTGAGTACTTTTTTTTTTATCTTACATCTTGAATTCAATAACAATGTGATATGATTATATATCTCTGCAGTGGTCCCTTTTACCTGATGAATTCATTTCTTCATCTCATCTAACCCTTCTATTTGTGTAAACTCCTCAGTTCATTTATACAAAGCACTCCGCACACACATTACCTGAGTGTTTCAGTAATTTCCACACCCTGTCAGCAAGTTTCACTCGTGCTGAAGGAACTTCATCAGGCAGCAAGCTCCCACAACACCTTAATAAAAGGAGCCAAGTTTGATCATCAAGGGGATGTCCTACAATAGAGGAACATAGAATCACAATGACCACTGACAACTGCAAACATCATTTATGCAACATTTGATTTTGTTAATGAACTTCATGTAATATATAAATGAAATTCACTTTAGCTGCAATGGGCTCACAGCTGAAGCCTTGTATGTAGCTTCTAGGAAATCAGTGTACAGTGCTAGTTACATAAAAATCGAAATAATTAGCAAAAACATTTGCATTCAAAGCCATATTTTAACCTATTTTGTATAATATATATAGCGAAGCAAGAATGTGTGTGTGTGTGTGTGTGTGTGTGTGTGTGTGTGTGTGTGTGTGTGTGTGTGTTTCCAGTTAATTCATACATGTTTTGTAGATCCTACCAAGAACAACTGCTAGCGATGTGAAACAAGTGACAGGTGCACATTACCAAAAATAAGAAAATCAAGAAATCTTGGTATGTTAGCTGTATTAACAACAACTTACCACCATATTACTTACCATTAATGGCACTTATGCTAGCTTAATATAAACTACTAAGTTAGATGGAGAGGTTCTCCTCTAGGGAGAGTGGAGGGTGGAAGGGGCTGGGGGCAGGTGACTGCTGCTTCCTCAGTTATATGAAACAGTTGCTGTGTAACTTGTATTTGTGGTGTCACCGCCAGACACCACACTTGCTAGGTGGTAGCCTTTAAATCGGCCACGGTCCGTTAGTATACGTCGGACCCTCGTGTCGCCACTATCAGTGATTGCAGACCGAGCGCTGCCACACGGCAGGTCTAGAGAGACTTCCTAGCACTCGTCCCAGTTGTTCAACCGACTTTGCCAGCGATGGTTCACTGACAAAATACGCTCTCATTTGCCGAGACGATAGTTAGCATAGCCTTCAGCTACGTCATTTGCTACGACCTAGCAAGGCGCCATTGCCAGTTACTACTGATGCTGTAAAACATGTACCGTCAAGAGCGATGTTCACCATTTATGGATTAAAGTTAAGTATTCCACAGCTACGTCCTTTTTTGCTAGTCTAATTTCCTTGACCTGTTCCAGACCTCACGCCAGCCTGCGTGAGCTAAAACGCGTGCCTTTCGGCTTCCTTTCATACCGGGTTGGCTCTCTTGCCAATCCACAACAGTATTGGTAGCTTAATACAAGGGCTACTTGGAAAGTAAGTTACAGTCGGTCGCGAAATGGAAACCAGTGCAGAAATATGATGAAATTTTGCATGAATGTACTGGGTAGTTTCTCTAGTATGCCCGTTGATTGCGGTACATCACTCTTTTCAATTCTGAGCGCACAGTGAGCGTCGAAAGATGCCCAGAAAAAACTGTCTCCCACCATCAGAGTTCATGTCTCCATATCAAAGCATAAATAAAGAAGCAAAGTCTACATGAAAATTATTTTTGTGTCTTGTATAGTGATTGTGCAAATCATCGTTCACTTGAAATTGAATTTTACTACAACAATACTATGAAATGAGGAGTAATTGTGCACAGAGAAGTAAATGTGGGTATCCTTATGGAGGACTCAGCAAAACGTGCAGTCACCTAGTTTACATAATATAGGACTCTCTACTGCTCACTTCTGCTGAATAAATACTTCATTTACTTTAGGTGCACAGCTCCATGGTTTACAGTAGAAATTACTACTGCACAAGAAGAATGAAAGAAAGAGAGATACAACGAAAATGAGCTCCCACAAAAAAAGCTCTGGCAGAAATGCTGACACTTTCAAACTGTGTTCAATTCCTCACAGTGGCAGCGTGCATTGCAACCACTAACCTACAACCAAATAGAGATGCATAGATTTACTTTTGCAGAAACTAATTTAAAAAATACAACCCCATAACGAGACTACAAAATTCACCAGCTCGCTAAAAAGGAGCAATTCAGGTGACTATGATAGTTAAAAACACCAATAATAAAATCTTATGCTGACTCCATAGGCTTAAACTTAAGCTATCTTTGTAATCAATGACTGAATTAATTAATTCGGAAATATATCCTGACAGTCTTAAATATGCTCTAGAAGCACCCGCCGACAAAATCTGAGATAAGAAAACTATGTCTAATTAGAAACCTAACATCTTCTTTGAATCTTTTTAAACATGTTTGATAATCTGGTCCAAATCGTATGACTGAGCAGAACTTGTTAACAGCACCTCAGTTTGGCTTTTGTAACTGATTCTCAATAAAGTCATATATTTTTGAAGGAAAAAAAAGAGTGTTTTAAATATTTTGTGAGATGATTTGTCTAAAAGTAAGAACTAAAATAGATTAGGAGAAACACTTGATGTGCTTTTTGAATGATGCTCAAAATCGTGTACAGCAAGTGAAACATATCAGAGTTTCCCTAATCCATTCTATTTCTTATTTTTAGACAAATCATTTCACTTGACTCTTTTTTCCAAATTTAATTTTTATTTTCAGGTTTTGCTCGAAAAACATTAAATATTGATTGGATTATTTTTATTAATACCAGTATAAAGACCAAAAGAAAGCATAGAGGTTACAGTTTATACAGTAATTTGATATTTATTTTATTTTTTCAACATGAAAGAAAGAATTCCACAATTGCTACACCAATTTAACTTTTCACGAACAAAATAGCTAGGCCTTGAAGAGACAAACTTTTCGACATTTCATTTACATAGTTAGCAGCAGCTGATCAATATAACACTAATGAAAATTCAGATGAAAATCCATCATATGATTTCTAGAGTGTTTTGTTTTCATTCTGCTCAAACAACTGACCAAAAATTATCCTCTTGGTATATTCTGTGGCCTCGCCAACGGCAGTGATCATGTGGATAACAAAACTTTACTTGGCAAATTAAACTGTTGTGGTATTAATGGCATACCTCTTGAATGGGCAGAGTCTTACTTTCATGTCAGAAATCAGTAAATTCCATTAAAAGACTGTCACAGGCATGAAATCGGGAAATATTACATATGGGGAGAGACAATGATCGATACCGGGCTGACTCCTATTTCTTACGACGACTTTAAAGCATGGTTCAGAAACTGCAATGCTTGCTGCTGGCAAGTATATAAATGAACGTCTCCAACTCAACCTCAGCCAACACAGCTCTTATGATAACTGAGCAGGCGGACAAGCAGTTCACAGCAAGCAGTCTAATTTTTAATCCCACAAAGACTCATAATTATGCCATCTCCAATAAGCAATAATGAACTACTCATACCAGCTGTAGAGTTTAATAGTCATATACTACATGAAACATCGTTTTTAAAATTCTCTGGAGTCCAGTTAGAGAAAAAATGAAAATGAAGCCACACATAGGTAAACTAATCAAGCAGCTCAGTTCTGAATGTTTTGCTCTTATAATAGCTCTCATGATTTTGACCCAAAGGCAGGAGTGCTAGCTTATTTTGTACATTTGCACTCCATATTACCCTAGGGAATTACCTTCAGGGGCAATACATCTAGGGTAGATAAACTTTTTATTCATCATAAATGAGCAGTCAGAATATCGTATAAAGCAGATAACTGAACATCTTGCAGGATCTTTTTTTCATTATCTTGCAATCTCACAATCACTTTCAAGTACATTAACATTTTTTTTCTTCCGCTTTTTCATCCTCATAACAAAAATCGACTCTGATGAACTATGCTTTATGCAGTCACAATACAAGACATAAAAATAATTTACATGCAGATTTTGCCTTCTTGTCTACGGTTTAGAACAGCAACAGGTACACTGCTTTGAAGATATTCAACAAACTACTGCCAAACATACATTATGAAATAAGACAACAAAAAATGATCATCATTAGCTGTTCTTTCTAAAATTACGTAAATATCTAGATTCATGGATTGGAAAGTTCTATTAACTACATGGCATGAAGGAGCATTAGTTGTAAAGCTGAATAACACACAGAGTAGTTGTTACTGTTTTGGTCTCGAGTCTGGGGCTGGTTCAATGTAATTGTTTCATGCTAGTTTATCCTGTGTAAATCCCTTCATTTCTGCATAACTACTGCAACCTACATTCATTTGAACCTGCTTACTGTAATAATCCCTTGCCTCCTGCTTTTCCTCTCATTACCAAACTGACAATTCCTTGAGGTCTTAAGGTGTGCCCTACCAACCAATCTCTTCTTTTAGTCAAGTTGTGACAAAAACTTTTCCCCAATTCAGTTCAGTACCTTTTCATCCTTTACAGAAGAAAGGAAAAACTGGTAGAATGATGACCTTAGGGAACACCACTTTGGATTCTGGAGAAATGCCGGAACACACAACTGATCTTAGAAGATAGGTTAAGGAAATGCAAACTTAGGTTCATAGCATTTGTAAACTTAGAGGAAGCTTTTGACTATGTTGACTGGAATACTCTCTTTGAAATTCTGAAGGTCACAGGGGTAAAATACAGGGAGGGAAAGGCTATTTATAGCTCATACAGAAACCAGTTGGGGGACATGAAAGGGAAGTGTGCTTGAGAAGGGAGTGAGACATGGCTGTCTTATTCAATCTGTACCTTGAGTAAGCAGTAAAGGAACCAAAGAAAAAATTGGGAGTTGGAATTACAGTTTACAAAGAAGAAATAAAAACTTTGTGTAATTTTGTCAGACACAGCAAAGTACTTGGAAGTGCAACTGAACGGAATAGACAGTGTCTTAAAAGTAAGATATAAGATGAACATCAACGAAAGAAAAATAATGGATAATGGAATGTAGCTGAATTAAATCAGGTGATGCTTTGGGAATTAGATTAGGAAATGAGACACAGAAAGTAGTAGATGAGGTATGCTGCTGGGCTGCAAAATAACTGATCATGATCCAAGTAGAGAGGATGTAAAATGTAGACTGGCAATGGCAAGAAGAGGGTTTCTGAAGAAGAGAAATTTGTTAACATCAAATATAGGTTTAAGTGTTAGGAAGTCTTTTTATGAAAATATTTGTATGGGGTGCAGTTATGTATGGAAGTGAAACGATAATAAACAGATTAGACAAGAGAGCAGAAGTTTCTGAAATGTGGAGCTACAGAAGAATGATGAAAGTAAATGGATAGCCCACATAACTAGTTAGGAGGTACTGAACAGAAATGGGGAGACAAGAAATCTGTGGCACAACCTGACTAGAAGATGGGACTGATGGATAGACACATTTTGGGACATCAAGTGATTACCGATTTAGTACTGGTGGGATGTGCAGGAGGTAAAAATCCTGGAGGGAGACCCAGAGACAAATACAGTAAGCAGATTCAAAAGGTTGTAAGTTGCAGCAGTTATTCGGATATAATGAGGCCTGCAATGGATAGAGTAGCATGGAGAGCTGTGCAAACCTGTCTTCAGACTGAAGACCAAAACAACAACAACCTCTTTATTAGTTACTCAATCTCCTCATCTAATTTTCAGCAGTAATCTGTAGCATTACATTGCAAAACTTCTATTCTCTTCTTGTCTGAAATGCATACCATCCACTTTTCAATTCTGCGTAACGTTATACTCCAGAAAAATACTTTCAGAAAAAGAGTAAGGAACACTTAAGTTTCATTTAGGTGTAGATTCAGTCTCTTTTTCAGAATTTCTTTTCTTGTTATTGGTAGTCTGCACTTTATATTGTCCCTACCTTGCTCATCATCAGTTAATTTGTTGCCCAAATAGCAAAACTCATCTACTACTATTTACTGTCTCATTTTCTAACTAAATTCTCCGGACAGAGCCTGATTTAAACCACGTTAATTACCTTTATTTTACTTTTCATGATGTTCACCTTTTAATCTCATTACAAAACACTATTCATTCAGTTTTCTTCTAAGTCCATTCATTCAGTACTCTTCTAAGTCCTTTGCCCCCTCTAACCAAATTTTAGCAATCCAAAAAGTTTTTATTTCTTCTCCTTAAACTTTAATCTCAAATAAAATTTTCCTTGGTTTCTTTCATTGTTTTTTCAGTTCACAGAATGAATAACATCAGGCATAATCTACAGCACTGTCTCACTTCCTTCTCAATTACTGCTTCAATTACAAATCCTTTGATTGTTCTGACTGCAGTCTGGTTTCTGTACAAATTGCAGATAACATTTTATTACCTGTATTTTATCACTGCTACCCCTCATAGCTTGAAAGAGTGCATTCCAGTCAACATTGCCATAATCACTCTCTAAGACTACAAATGCTATAAATGTTAGTTTGCCTTCCTTTAACCTATCTTCTACAATAGCCTGCGGTCCAACATCGGTCTGCAAACACCATCAATCTGACACATGGTAACAGGTCAGAGATGCACAGTATCAAGCCCCCCCATAATCTTTTTTATTACTATTGAACCTTCTTATTGAGCACCTCCCATAACAATTGATACACACAATGAGTAGAAGAAATTGTAAGAAAATGATTCACTTAATGAATAACATTTCCAATAAAGAGTCTGTTTAGCAATATTTTTGTCAATCTTTAACAACCGTTACAAAAAGCATCTTCTGGGCTAGATCGGACTCTTTGGCCACTATAAATGAATACTAAATCACATGTTTTCCTACAAACCACCACTCTGTGAAATAGAAGCTCCAACAATGCTGTATTCAGTCAGATGTACTGATCATAATGTGCCTTGCATCACACTTATCACCTGTACCACTGCTCAGGCTTCTGTGATAATCTTGCAAATTCACTGCAACTGTTCATGAATTAAAGTTCGAATTTGTCATCGCTAACTAACACAGGTTCATTAAAAATACCAATAAGGCAGTAACAATGTATGCTATGAATTTAATTAATGATAATGCTATGTATCTTTTTTTGACAAATTTTGAAGCATGGGCATAAACATATATCTTTTGACAACTTTCTTCTGAAACAGGATGTACTGTACTAAAAAAAAAAAAAAATACTGTATTATAAATCTGTTTGAGTAGTTTTTTTTAATACACTGACCTTTTCCATGTGGTTTCCTACGGAAAAAAGTGTTTCACTCAATGGGTGTTAATTACAGTGTACCTAAATGACATACACATACAATCCACATAATGAAATTAAGCATTGCAATTATGATTAATGAGATTTATGTAGTTGTTACTTCCCACTTACAATTGTTTGCAGTTGTGGATCAAGTTTGCTAACGGGCATTAACAGCAGCAACTTCAAATGCTCATCAAATATTTTAGTTCTGTAAATATTTTTTGTATATTTCATTTAGGAGAACATTTTTCACAGAGATAAGTAGTACTGAAAGTGGAAAAACAGTCACGAGAAAACTTACACGACTGATCAAACTTTGTGAGTGGAAGACTCCTACAAAACTCCAGCAATGATGAATTTAAATATTTATCTTTACAAAAATCACTACAGTCCAAATCAATATTTTCTAATTGAATTTTGGGGCAAGAGTTTCTACAATAGCATTAAAATGATTTTGAAAAATATTTATACTGTCTGCAATTGCATCAAAATCTGAAAAACAAGAATCAAAATTTATTTTTAAGGTACTCAAAGTTTCAATCGTGAAATCTACTAGAAGTAGAGTCTGGCAGCTGACTGAACGTTTGGTATGTATTAAAATGCATGGAACTTTTTTTGCTCATCGGAGATTGATAGGGAGAAAAATTGTTGAAAGGATGTAATATGAATATAAAAATTAGTTATAGCTGGTTATCTCCAGTCATTCACATGTTTAGTTAAATTTGTATAAAACGATAACTTCCATAACCACTCATTGTTTTGTAACTTAGCCAGACAATGATTCCTTTATTCAAGAAAATTTTGATTGTTATTTGGAGCCCAAAAAATTGCATCAGCACTTTTCCACAGCTAAGGCAGTGTACTGCTGTATAATATGGTAAGTCATTTTCTCCAGTCTCTTCAATAAAGTTGAGGAACTGCTGATGAATGAGAGCATGTGATCTCCTATAATTAACAGCTGACATGACTGGCTTTAAAACTTCTGACATATCCAAGCATTTTCCGCACAAAGACTCTTTGATGAAAGATGCAATATATGATTAAGGTCTATGAAACACCATCATTTTCTAATGCCTTTGATATGAGAGCAAAAACACCCCTATCTTTTTCCACACATTTTGTCATCATCAGTTTGATATGCCTTAAGCTTTTCCACTGAAGACTGTTTTTCTGACACCATTTTCTACTCCTTTAAGAATTTCTTCTCCTGTGGCTATTGCATGAATGCTGTGAATGTCAAGCAGCTTATCTCTTGAATAAAAATTAATCCCTTAGGCAGTATCTAAAACACCTGTTGACACATCCAGAGCCAAAGAGAACCACTCTAAATGTCAAACAACTGAGTTCCAGCAACATCATTTACCGTTCAAGCCACAGTGTCTGCTGACAAATTGATGTTTTTAAATAAATTAGCTTTTTCTGGGTACATTTCTTGAATTGCTGCAACCATGTCATACTCAGTTAATTCACTTTTAGAGATTGGTTGGTTGGCTCATTGGCTGGATGATTAAAAGAGCAAAACTACTAGGTCATCAGATCCTTTTTCCTCAGACAGACAGATCTATATGACTGTAGATCAGAGACAGCCAACTATGCAAAACCCAGGAGAAGAAAACCCTAAGGTCTACCAAAGGTCAACAAAGCTGAAATAAGGGATACAAAGAAGAAAGGGAGACAGAGAAAAGGATAGGCAAGGTGCCCCATCTAGGAGGTAGCCAGAAGCCCTCAAAAGCAGAGCAGAAATGAGGGGACGTACATTGGAATTCTCTGTCACTTATCAGAGGTACTCAACTCAGAAATTGCCTAGGAAAGACTAGCAACACAGACAGAGCAAGAGAAGCACACAGCCACAAAAGATAAACAAGTCTAACAGGCCATGAAAGACGGGGCAAGAAGAGTAAAAGAGCAGGTAGTGTGAGGACTGGTCTGGATCACCAAGCCCACAGCCCAGTCTGGCTAGAGGAGACAACAGAGTGGTTTGCCTACCAATCAATGGGCTGATAAAGGAACATGGTCCACCCTTAAAGAGAGTGGTAAAAGACCCCTTCACAAATAAAATGTAAAACTAAATCAGACACTGAGGGATCATCTCCTAACACGAGGGGTAGATTAAGAGTCCACCACAGGGCAGCTAGGTTGGGACAGTCCAGCAAAATGTGGACCACCATCAAATGGGAACTATAATGACAGCAGGGTGGGTCCTTACAATGAAGGAGATGACTGTGAGTCAGCCAGGTATGGCTGATGCGGAGCCAGCACAGAACAGTAGGGTCCTTGTGAGAGATTTCCCTGGAGGACCTCCATAGATCTGTAGCACCCTCAGCATAGATGACTTCTGAACCCCGGTAAGCAACAAGGATGGAGAAAAACTGGCAGTGGAGGGCCTCGGGTGGGACCAAGTCTTTCAGACCTTTTGATAGCTCACGACAAAGGTGTGGACGAGGGATGCACGGTGGATATGTACGTGAGTCAGCCCCAGAGGAGAGGTGCATGAGGAAAGAGGAAACAACTGGAGGTCAGAGAAGACGGATTGGATGTGAATTGCTATCATAATCCCTGATTTGGGCTGCCATTGTGGATGATGGATTTTTGTGTTTGGAAAGAAAGGATGGTAGCTTGCATGCTTATAGGAGCTGCGAATATGGGTAGCATAACTGATAAGCTGTTGTTGGTGCCTGATCGCAATAGAGGGACCCTAGCCTCCACGAGCAAGATGTTCACAGGGCTAGTTGGAAAGGCTCCTGTCGCAAGTCAAACCCTGCAGTGATGTATCGGGTCTAGTATCTTCAATGCTGAGGGTGATGCTGAACCGTATGCCAGACTCCCTTAATCAAGAATGGATTCTATCAGGACTCTGTAAAGCTGCAGATCTGCACCCCAGCTGGTGTTACTCAGCCAATGAAGTGTATTAAGGTGCAGCCAGCACTTTTGCTTAGGCTGGTGAAGATGGGGAATCCACGTCAGCCGAAAATTGAAGAACAGTCCTAAAAAGCAAGAAGTCTCCATCACACAGAGTAATTGGTCATCAAGGTAAAGTTCTGGTTGTGAGTGAACGGTATGATATTGTCAGAAGTACATGACGCGAATCTTGACAGCTGAAAACCGAAGTCATGGGTGAAAGCCCACACCTGTGTGCTTTGTATGGCACCTTGCAGTTGATGTTCAGTGACACCCACACTAGAGGAGCAATAGTATAGGCAAAAGTCCTCAGCAGGAAGGAGAGTGATACTGAGGACCCCCCAGCTGCTGTTAGACCATTGATGGCTATTAGAACAGGAGGAATACTCAGTACAGAGCCCTATGAGAGCCCATTTTCTTGGATATGATGTGTACTGTGGGAGGCATCAATTCAAACCTGGAATGTACGGTGCGACAGGAACTTATGGATAAAAACTGGGAGCATACCCCAGAGGCCCCACTTGTGCTAAGTAGCATGGATATAGCGTCGCCATGTGATGTCATTGGCCTTTTGCAGGTCGCAGAAGATGGCAGACTCCAGGCAAATCAGATACTCAGTAGTGAAACAGTGTTTGTGAAAACTGTCCTGGGACGGAGCCATAAGAACCCCGAACTCAAGGAGCCAACACAGCTGTCGGCTCACCATATGTTCAAGCAACTTACAGAGACCACTGGTGATGAGACTTATTATGTGTTAACTGTCATCTCTAGAAAGTGCTTGCCCAGATTTAGCACTGGGACAATGATGCTTTCTCACCATTGTAATGGGAGCTCGCCCTTGCTCTACATGCAGTTGAAGATGGCAAGAATATGATGCTGACAAACCACTGGTATAGCAAGTGCAGGATACGGTGGCCAATGTGCAGTGATCAATTTTCACCAAAAAGCTAGGCAAGTTCATTTGTTTGTTCGGAAGGGGAGGCCAACAAGTATCAGAAACCTTTCAGCCAGTTGGTGATGATAGGATCAAGGCACACGCCCTGCAATCTTTCTCAAAACTATTTTACAGAAACTATCTGATAAAAAACAACAGTTTTGCTTTACTTATAGACATATATGTCAGCTTCATGATGGCGTGCCCATCATTTCATTAATGGTCACAGTAATTGTGATATTTACATGGAAGTAAGACACTGTGTGAAATCTGAAAAAGTTTGTAATGAAAAATAGAGGTTGCTATGATTTTGTGTTTGCAGTGTGTGAAGTTTAGCTAACATATTGAATTTTTCTTCAGACTAGGCTGGAGGTATCTGTCTGTCACAAATCTTCAGAAAACTGATCTGACATAACACACTTAGTTGTGATCAAGCCACACCAGTGATATCTACAACATTCCTCATATTTCATAAATGGTTTGAGGTACCGAAATGAAATTTTGGCAAACAGCAGCACACTAAGAGGAAAGAGGAGAGTATTTTGTGATATGGTTATTATGCAAAATTTCATTATTTACCATGTTATTCTACTTTTGATGAAAGAATGCAATTTTTACAGACCATCAATAGCTGATGAAACAAGAAATGCTATGGGTTTTGGAACAATATAATTGAAGACACTACACGTTTATTTTGTGCCAAGAATGTGGTTTTTCATAAGCTACTGATCTTACTTTTCCTTAGTTCCTCACATATTAAACATAATAAACCACTTTTTCAGAATTCTTTTGCAACTGTGTCTACACAACATATTAGTGAGGTGAGCCTGTGTAAACTCCACTGCATTTTGGCAAAAGAAGCAAATTGTTGTATGGCAACCAGAGAAAATGTAGGTTTTACTCAAAATTTGCCACTCATGATGCTTCTTTGAAACTTACAAATGGTTAACAAGCCAGATGAAAATAAATCACTTCACTTTTGGTGAAATTATTTTTTGATACTAACTAAAACAGAGGTGACAGTAGATCTTTTTGAATGGCCACCATGCAAGTGTGGATGTGGAGGGCCCCACTTTATACTTACAGAATATGTGAGCGTAGGCTACAGTTTAGAATGGCACTCCAGTGGTTGGCATTTCCCCTACAGCGCCTGCCCGTAACCCTCACCACTGCTGCTCTCCCCATGCACACCCTGCTATCTGTGCGTCTAGTGGCCACGGCATTCTGCACGCCCTGTAAGTGCTTGATCATTTGGTTGTGGATGCAATCCAGCCCTGGGCCTGTATCAGGGCAGTGGGCTAGGAAACTGACGTATACCCTCTCTGTGAATGGAGTATTGTATGGTTACAGGTGGCATGTAGTAAAAGATAACTGGTTTTGCTCCACCCACTGTTTTAGAACCCAAGAGGAAGGTTGATAATTCTCATCAGTGATGGCATCTGGATCAGTGTAGACAGCACCATTCAAGTTAATACCATAGACATTTGCAGGTGCCTGGTATTTGTAGCAATACCTGATCTTAGCTCAAACCTGAGGAGGAGAGAAATGTGGTCCTATGGTTGAAACATACTGTTCCCAGCATTCTCACTTCCGTCTTTTTATTAGATGGCGGACCTGGGCATGGAGCTGCTTGAAGGCAAAGAGGTGCTCCCCCTCGATGGGTGCAGCATTGGAAAGCCCACCTGTGATCTCTAATGGCCTCTGTGGTTTCTGATGACCACATAGGTCTGCTGTCAGATGGGCCCGAGGAACAGGGGTACACTAAATCAGCTGTGGAAAGAATGGCCGTAGTTACATTCTGGACTGTCTCATCATCTCTATGTGGCAGGGAGCTGAGAACAACTGCAGAGGTGAAAGCACTCCAGTCAGTACTGTTGAGAGCCTAACTGGGCAGGTGTGTTGGGGGAGTGAAGCTGAAGAAGGGACAGAAAGATTGGGAAGTGGTTACTATCACACAGATCATTGTGGACTCTCCAGTGGATAGATGGGAGGAGACACTTGCTGCAAATGGAAGGTCAATGGCCGGGAAAGTTTGGTGCACTACAATGAAGTGTGTGGGGGTACCAGTGTTCAAGAGGCAAGGTCAAGTTGTGCCACTAAGTTTTAGAGGTCTTGGATGTGACTGGTGATCAAGGTTCCACCTCACAAAGGCTTATGGGCATTGAAATCCCCCAAGATTACAAAAGGTGAGGGGAGCTGAGTAACCAATGCAAACAGTATGTTCTGAGACATGTCACCACCAGGAGGAAGGTAAACATTGCAGATGGTAATAGCCTGAAATTCCCTTACCCGAACAGCCACAGCCTCCCAAGGTGTAATATGATGCACGAGTTTGCTATATAGTGTGTCCAGAACATACGTGCAAATACCACCTGACACCCTGTCATAGGTAGCACGATTCTTACAATATCCCTGGTATACACATAGGGCCGGGGTCCATTTTGTTAAAAATCAAGTCTCCTGAAGGGCAATGCAGAAGGCAGGGGAAGTGTTTTAAAAAAATATCGTAGCTCAGCCAGATGGTGAGAAAAACCACTACAATTCCAATGGGGAGTAATGTTGTTGATATACTGTGAGGGCATGAAGGGACGAAGGAGGAGCTATGGTCACCTGCTGCCACCGGTTGAGGGGTTATAGTACCATATACACAGGTTCTGGGGTCCATTGTGTGGTGTGAACCATGGCCTCAGGGGCCGCCAGAATCTCCACCTTGGCCACATGAGTGGAATAGGAGGGATCTGAAAGCATGGAGGTCACCAGCATGACCTTTTTCTTTGAGGACTTTTTCTTTTCTCTCCTGTCCTTAGAGGATTTCAATGATTATGAGGACGTCTCTGAATCAGTTTCTGGTAAAGATGATGAACGCAAAGCCCTGCTACCAGCAGCCTGTGGCTACTTCAGCCACTGGCTGGTGTCTGGTTGTAGATTGGCAGAGCCAAGAGAAGCTAAAAATTAATAAATTGGTTAAAAATGGGAAACATGCAATCATAGAAAACATGATTCTTCTCTGATAACTGATCACAGAGTCACAAATCCTTATTAGCGCATGAATGTTTAACAATTTCAAACTCTTCAAGCAGATTGAGTCTTTTACCTTCAGAAGCGTAGTGCCAAACCCTCAAGTTTCTGAAAGTCAGTGGCTCATGGCCACTGGATTTAAGGTGCTTGGCAAAGGTGGACTTATGTTTAACCTTCGTAGTGAGTAAATGCTCCTGAAACCTAATTTTAAAAGCCTTTCCCTTTGGCCAATATAAGCTGCTTGAGATTCACAGCACTCAAGCATATATATACTCTGTGTGATCAGAAGTATCCGGACACCCCGAAAAAGATATGTTTTTCATATTAGGTATATTGTGCTGCCATCTACTGCCAGGTACTACATATCACTAACCTCAGTAGTCATTAGACATTGTGAGAGAGCAGAATGGGGCACTACACGGAACTCACGGACTTTGAACGTGGTCAGGTGATTGGGTGTCACTTGTGTCATATGTCTACGCACAAGATTTCTACACTCCTCAACATCCCTAGATCCACTGTTTCTGATGTGATAGTGAAATGGAAATGTGAAAGGACACGTGAGGCACAAAAGCATACAGGCCGACCTTGTCTGATGACTGACAGAGACTGCTGACAGTTGAAGAGGATCGTAATATGTAATAGCAGACATCTATCTAGACTGTCACACAGGAACTCCAAACTGCATCAGGATACACTGCAGGTGCAGTTAGGCGAGAAGTGAGAAAATTTGAATTTCATGGTCGAGTGGCTGCTCATAAGCCATACATCATTCCGGTAAATGCCAAACAATGCCTCGCTTGGTGTAAGGAGTGTAAACATTGAGTGATTTAACAGTGGGAAAACATGTGCAGTGACGAATCACGGTACACAATTTGGCAATCCAATGGCAGGGTGTGGGTATGGCGAATGCCCGGTGAACGTCATCTGCCAGCGTGTGTAGTGCCAATAGTAAAATTCGGAGGCGGTATTGTTATGGTGTGGTCGTGTTTTTCATGGATGGGGCTTGCACCCCTTGTTGTTTTGCAGGGCACTATCACAGCACAGGCCTACATTGATGTTTTAAGCACCTTTTTGCTTCCCACTGTTGAAAAGCAACTCAGGGATGGCAACTGCATCTTTCAAGACGATCGAGCAACTGTTCATAATGCACGGCCTGTGGCGGAGTGGTTACACGACAACAACATTCCCGTAATAGACTGACCTGCACAGGGTCCTGACCTGAATCCTGAAGAACACCTTTAAGATGTTTTGAAACACCAACTTTGTGCAAGGGCTCATCGACAGACATCAATACCTCTCCTCAGTGCAGCACTTCATGAAGAACGGGCTGCAATTCCCCAAGAAAACTTCCAGCACCTGATTGAATGTATGCCTGCGAGAATGGAAACTGTCATCAAGGCTAAGGGTGGCCAACATCATACTGAATTCCAGCATTATCGATGAACGGTGCCACGAACTTGTAAATCATTTTCAGCCAGGTGTCCAGATACTTTTGATCACATAGTGTACGCCAAAGGCAGCATATTTATCTTTCTGGGGATGCTCATTGTGAATGTATTGATACTGGATTTTATTGGAGGTAGTATACGCCATTCTTATATTAAAGTAAGAGTTTAGCTGTGGCTTAGGACACATTACTTAAAAACAGAAGCTTAGAAACCCTGTAATTTTGAGATGCAGGATTGAGAGGGGTTTCTTGGTCAAGTGACAAAGTGGTTTCTTTTTTCTTCAGTTTGTAATGGCTACAGCCTCTCCATCACTAACAAACTGAAGATAATCTAATCTGAGTCATTCCACGTCCATGAAGTTTCTCATTCTCGATGGGATCTACAGAACATGATGAATGAGAGAATGGATGAAATGAAGAGATAAAGATTCCAAAGCAGCACAAAAATGGCAAAGTGCTATAAATGTTGAGCAATACAAAATCTTGTACTTCACGAAATAGAAAAATGTATGTAGTGCTCTATGGCTACAATATCAATGTGTTGCAACTGGAATCGATCTGCTTATACAAATACCGGGGGTAACAATTTATATAGGTTGAACTGTAGGTATGCAGGTGGCTGGCTTCAGTTCAGTGATATGATACTAGGAAAATTCAATTCAAATACAAAAGAGAAATTACAAACACTAATGCAACCTATCCTAGAATAGCTCTCAAGTGGGTAGTACTCATATGAAATGACTAACAGGAGATAATGAACACGTACAAAGATGAGTAACATGAACAGCCACAAGTTGTGTGATCCACGGAAGAGCATCATGGAGATGCTGGAAAAAAACAGAACTGCCAGACACGGGAAATTAGATGCAAACTACCACATGAACATCCGCTTACAAAGTTTCAAGAACCAGCTGGAAGTGAGGAATCTAAGAAGACACTATGGTACCCTATATATCAATCCTACACAGATTGCAAAGGCAAGATTAGACTAATTACAACTCACAGAAAGGCATTTAAACCATTTATACTCCCCATGTCTTGCCACGCATTTCACTGTGTAGATGAAAATGAAAGAGAAGCTGAATGGAATATGAAACTTCCTGGCAGATTAAAACTGTGTGCCAGACCGAGACTCGAACTCGGGACCTTTGCCTTTCGTGGGCAAGTGCTCTACCAAGAGAGTTTCTGTGAAGTTTGGAAGGTAGGAGACGAGGTACTGGCAGAATTGAAGCTGTGAGGACGGGTCGTGAGTTGTGCTTGGGTAGCTCAGATGGTAGAGCACTTGCCTGTGAAAGGCAAAGGTCCCGAGTTTGAGTCTTGGTCCGGCACACAGCTTTAATCTGCCAGGAAGTTTCATATCAGCGCACACTCCACTGCAGAGTGAAAATCTCATTCTGTATGAAATATGTTTAGCTGTCAAAAGGGCAATGTGAGATTGTGAGATACCTTCCATTACTAAAATAGTCAAATCTTAATCAAATACATGTCACATAATACAAACAAAATTTGGTAATATTTTATGACTATTAGTTCTGAGGATTAATGTAAAAATTTTGTGAACAGCAGCTATGTCATCTATAATCAATAACCAGAAACTGTATTACATTTTAGCTACTGTCAGCTTATAATTAGTCCGTTTGAAATATAAAAGTAAAGAATATTTTGCACTCTTTGTACATGACAAAAAGTACTAGTATAACAGCAAATCGAGAAAAGATGCAACTATACACAACACGATCATAACCAACTGTCCGTGTCAGACGAGAAACTTATCACAGAGCAGGATTGTAAATGAAATACATTCATGCAGACAGCCTGTCATACTGGAGTGGGAATAGAATTGCTATAATTTGTGTCTAACAAACTGGGACATGTCTTTCAAACTGACTATAAAAATGGATGTAATATGAGAAGCAGAAACCAGGACACATCTCTTAGGCTCCAAAAAAAGTTAAAAATGTGCACAAATTGCCCCTTTTAGTCAGGAGATTAAAAACTGTTGCAGCAAGCCTCTGATGTTAGAAGAGAAATGGCTCACACAAGCAGGTCCTCTGCTTAGAAAGTAGTCACTGTTGTGGCTGTTGCCATATTAAAAGAAAGGAAGAGGAGGAGAAGAAAGTTGGAGAGTCACTATATCACTGTCACAAGATTCTACAGGATGTACCTGAATAAAAGATTTAATGCAAAGGTACATTTACACAGTAACTGTTTTGCTGCTCAACTGCACTCAAGTCCTCAAATCCACAACACACAAGTTAAAATTTTTTTTTAGTGAACTAGTAGGCCTGAGTTTATTTTTCCAATTCTTTTCCAAATGACAAGACACCTAACTAATCAGACAGACAAAACTTTACAGATTCCAATGTGGCTGTCTAGAAGCAGTAGTATGGAATTTAGAACTGGCACTATTCTTTCACTGTTATAATTATTGTGCTTCCATACTATACAGTGCGTTCATATTAGTGGGCCTGCACACACGGTAAATGATCAACTCTGCAACTTGTGATCAGTTGATTATAAGTTTGTTCACTGTTTGCAATACTAGTAGCTCGCAATTCGCTTTACAGCTGGTAAGTCAGCTGCAGAGTCAAAGCACTGCCTGATATGTGCTCGTCTGAACACTCTCATTTGACTTGCTAATTGCAGCTTGTGCAAATTGTCTCGTGCGAAAGACTCAACGCTGCAATCAACTGATTTAATAAAATATATAAATCATAATTACTATGTATAAGTAACTTAATAAAACCAAAGAAAGAATATTATAATATCTATACTTGTGACAATGTAATAAATCACCCAGATAGTTTTTTAACATCTTTGCATTATGAGAGAAAAAATTAAATATTAAAATATGTCCAAATGCAGAGTTTTAGTTGCATGAAATTTAAAAAATTATATTTCAAATTTTCTTCACTGTTCTACATTTGGTGTTTATCGTATTTTGGAACTTTAGAGGGAAGATCCTGATGCTGAAAGACATAATCAAAAAAGTGAGTGCAGCTCATTTCATAATTAAAAACATGTTATACTATTGTCTTAACTGTTGATACTTTTAATCTATTTTGTTCCCCAGTTCACTGGACATTTGTGGTAGAGAAACTTCTTTCCACATTAGCACTGCAGCCTGGAATACTACAGGTGAAGTTGCACGGATTTAGTAACTGTGAATGCTGCTCTAAGTGTCCACATTGTTCAAAGAAATTCCACCATTTCTCCCGACATGATTTACTAGACCAATTATCACTATTTCTGAAGTGTTGTGATACAGTGACATGGTTGACAAAACAAAACTGGTCAGACAATGCGCTATCCTCTACTAGTAATCCTTTACCTTGCAGAAATATTAATCCCTGTCACTTCATTCCAAATAGGCTCAGAGTCCAAGAACATCCATGTGAAAAGGTGAAATTCTTTCAAGTTCATTGGCTTTTAAGTAATCCTCATGTTTCATAAAACTGTTTAATACGAGAATGAAATGTTGGAACATCCTCAGCTGATGCAACATCCATTTTCTCCAAGATAAATGTCACCTTGTGTGGCGCAATTTTTCCTCTTTACACCATCCTATCACTCCAACATCTTGTAAAATCAGAGCTGCTTGTATAAGACTGCTATATGCTTTCTTGAGTTTAAGTATTTTTCTCTGAAATAAATACATCTGACAGTGTAAAAACGATAAATAAGGCTCAGTCAGCACATTCTGAAACTGAGTTGTCAGAAATTTAGGTACTTTTTCCTTCTGAGAGGAAGAATGACTTAAGAACATCATATAATTTCAGTACTTTCTCTACTGTAACAAACAAAGATATCCACCGTATTTTTGTATGTGAAGACAATGTGTGATACACTCTGTCAACTAACTCTCTTAATTCTTTAAGATGCTCCACCTGTACTGTGTATAAGAAGAAGAAAGTTAAAAGTTTAGTCACAAATGTTTCTAATCAACACTCATCAAGTTGGTAGCTGCCTTTGCAGCATTATGTAATTTGTGTGTGGAGCATCTAACCCCTACAAGATTTTTGTTTACTTCACCTATCAATTTTGCTAACAAATTGTTTGTACCGCTCACTGTACTCCTCCACAATTAGTTTTGGTACTGTCACCACAAAATGATATGCTCTTACTTTTATCAATTTTGTTTTCCTCTAAGGTAATGATGCAAAATGTATGTATTACAGAGACAGTTTTATCCGGCATAGAAGTTAATTTACATAATTTCACTTTTTTATGTAAAATACTAAACAATTAGTGAAAATATTTTCTTGGCTTCTTGATTACTAGAGTCTGTAGCTATACCAAAATAATGGACCTTGGAAAGATCATTGCGTATTTGTTTGACAGTGTCACATTAACACTGATCTCACAACTGCTGTTTACTTTTGTTCTCGCCAATGTCACAAGTTTTGCTGCTTCAGAATCATTAAAAAAGTACAATCCTCTGATCTCAAAGACATGTGATGTTCCATGGTACCGTAGCACATTGCTAATTCTGCTGCTGTCGCTAATTTGCCCTGATTAAATGAATATGAAACAAAATTGGCAACAATTTTTTTAAGTGTTTGCAGAGTACACATTTGATTCACACTTTATGTTAGCTAGAGGATCCTTACTATTTGCTCTTCCCACGTGTGTAATAGAAACGTAACGTTTCCAAATTACACTTCCTACTTCATAGTCGCTTCCCTCATTTTATGAAGTACCAGTCTTCTGAATATTTCCTCCCTCATGTTTTATGTTCACTTGGAACAATCAAGGATTTTGATAACAAATTAACTGCAATACGACTTGGCAGAGAAATAGAAAACCAAGCTGCTGCAAAGCTTAAACTCAACTGAGGGTCAACAATGGAAACTGAGCAGCATTACAATGCAATAATACTCCTTGAATGATTCAGTCAGCTATGATAATAAAAATTCCATTTCTAGGTTAACATAGTTGAAATACAATGACAATATTATGAAAAGGATACATTGCTCTCACCACACAGAAGAGTTGTTAAGTTGCAGATAGGAACAACAAAATGACTGTTAACAATAAGTAAGTTTTCTGCCAAAAGGCTTTCTTCCAAATTAGGCACCACACACACACACACACACACACACACACACACACACACACGACCCCTGTCTCTGGCTGTTGAGGCCAAACTGTTGAAATAGAAATATAGATGTATGCAAGAATTTGGAGAAAAAATACACAGTATGAAAATATTTCTCTGAAGTCTGGGGCAAACTGCTGCCCCAAAAGTAGTTTTCAGGCCATCGATTTCTTGAATGTGAAACTGGAAAACTGGGACATCCAGCAACTGTACACGGGAAGAACAACTCAAGTTACTCACATCTGTCGATGACACTGTGAACAAATGTTCAGACAAACAAATGTTGGCATATACAAAAAGATATGATGTATTCTTGGTAGTTTTTATTTTATGGGCATTAGGTCCGGGTACTAGCCATATTTCCGTGCTTAGCATTTCATCTCCTAATGCTGGAGACATCATCAGACGCTATACAGATTCAGAGAGCAGTTTCAAACTGAAATAAGCTCAACAATCTGAACTGGGCTTGCTCAGAAATTTCTGAATTGTGCAGATGGAAACTCTCCCTGAAAATATCCTTTGTTCCTGTAACCCTCCCACCCACCTCTTCTCAACCTACACTAGTCTCAATCTTCCATCTGCCTCTATGTCTTTCCCTGTCCCCACTCCATCCTCACACATACCTTCTGTTCCCCAGCACTGATTTTTAGTCACGAAGTTAAGAACATATTACAATGTTTCGAAACTGTGTGGATAATAGGTATACGTTTCCCACCTGCGATGAGCAGGACAGTTACAGCCACTGTAGAACCTGCCAAGCTGCACGCACACTGGGTGTTCTCATGGTGACTATCATACCTTCAATGGCCGTGAGACACTGGGCAGACAGATCTCGTGCACCTCTCTGGTTTAGGCAACAATTCTGGGGGCGACCGTCCAGCCTGACACTACTTCTGCCAACACTGACACGCATTTCACAATGCCATCACCTGTTTTGAGCAGCCACTGGTCACCTTCAGGATACAGAATTGTTGCATTGTTAACAATATTATTATTGTTGACACTGCAACAGAAACCCCTTGCTGCTAGTGTCTTTCATCTAAAAATGACTATTGCTGAGTCAAAACAAGTTTTGGAATATTTTTGTCTGATACTCATGTGTCTGTATAGTGAAAAATATATAATAAGTTACATGGTCTTCAGGCAGTCTATCATTATTTCTAAATACTGATAAGCAAAGTCAGGTATACTGCTGGTTTTCACACTGCATGGTCTCTCTTCTTTAAGAGCTTTTATTTCAATTGGTATACAGTGGTTGGCAAGATAGAAATGGTGATGCAAGCTACTATTTCCAAAACAGTGGAAATCAGGCTTAAAATAACCCCAGAAAAGTGGAGCAACTTGATACATAGCTGTGAATCCAGCATACAGGTAGTACAGTATTAGAAGCAAGGAGGAAAGGTAAATAATACTACATGAACATTTTTGAGTTATTCCTCAGCAAATAAGCTTGATGTAACTTGCAGGAAACACAACATTTTTTACTCTCTGCTATACAGGATACGACTTTACAACAACTATGCCGTGCGAGATATAGCTACAAGGAAAATGAATTTTTGAAAATTTGACAGTCTTGACTGATAATATGTTTTCTTTAAATTAGTTATTTGTGGCAGACAGTTGCTGCAGCTCCTCCGAGGAATTTTTAAACAGTTACCTGTAAATAATAGAAGACCACTCATAATAACGAAGGTGCAAAGGATACCTATATGTGGGCTCCTTGGAATACTTATTTATCTTGTAAAAAATAAGTACTGAGACTTTTGTTAGTATAATTTCATGTTCCAAATACAGATCTATATGAGGTTTCTTCCTGCAACAATAATGCCTTACCTTTCACTTCAATCATATCCAAAAATCCACATAAAGTTGATTTTTTAACTCTGTTACTGTTTTTCACACTGGTTTCAATTGCTTGAACTTTATTTGAAATTTCAGTACTGGGATCCAATGGCATTGACTTATTCTTCTCCACTGACTCCTGTCTTGAAAAAGAAAGAGAAATACAAATATTGTAAAATAGCAAATAAAAAGAAACAAAATACTGTTACATTATCCAATAACGGAGCAACCATCGCACACAAAACATGTTACATTATAAAAGGAAATACATAATAAAAACTTTAATTTAAACTGTTGAGATTTCCATAGCTATTTATTGTACTGCCTTATGAATATCACAAAATGTAACAAACCATGATTGAAATTTATACCAATAGGTAGCATAGCATTAAGTGAATGTGCGTTAAATAGTTCACAAAATGGCAAAGTAAAAGAAATTCCCCTGTATGCCAGAAGTACACACCACCTTCATTAAAAGTATTAGTTGTTTGTCCCATCTGCATAACTACATTTGACAAGATGGCTGTCACAAAACTCAGTCCCACAACTGGACATGGACTATTGTTTGAAAACACCCTTTTTTCCATATAACTCAAATTACTGGAACTTACAAATTATGAGGCAGCGGATTCAACTCTCAAAATTGCAACAACACCACTGGCAGCACCTTCAATGTGTCACAGAAAAGTAAGCTGGTAGTGCTATGACATTAGGATGAGAAAATTGCACTTCCTGATTACTGGCCCCAACTGTGTGAGGTGTAACCAGCCACTGGTGAATGGCTATTACACAAGGGAATAGAAACCTGAAGACTGATGTATGACTATGGTTTCATCGGATAGTGTGGAAGCAGTTGAAGCAGATGCCTAGTTCATTTTCTGTGCGAATGAGATGAACACCTAGGAGCATGAAAAAGAGCTTGTTGAAAAACCAATTGGATCTATAAGTTTACTGTTAGTAGCTGCAATTAATTTTATTTCTACACTGTGTTTCAGAAGTTTAAACCTCCACGATAATGAGGATTTATGTGAATTAATAAGACATCTGTGTGTTGTGCATATGACTTTGAGGTAACCTGTAGCAATGCATCTAGTGGCTACAGGCTCATTCTTCTGGTCAGCAGGGTGCCATCTTTGTTTACTTCAGAATATATTATGTAAACATGACAGAAAAAGTTGCCTGTGAGCACTGGATACTGTTCCACAGATTACCCCACATACTTACAACACATATGTGGTTATTAATTCAAATAAACTGATCTGATAATGTAAGTTTAAACAACTGAAAAGTGCGGTAAAAATAAAACAAATTGTGAGCAGTAGCAGTTCAGTTGAAGTTTCAAATCATCTCAATTACAGAAACAGTAAGGTCTAACCTAAGATGTTCATTTTTATGAAGTTGAATGATGGTTTTATTGAATTTCTGCTAATTGTGTCTACTTGGTGATTCACAGAAGCAAGAATGCTAGATCTTCTGAATCACTGAAATAAGATCACATCAAAATATCACTTCAGGTGGAAGTTGGCCCTGCAGGCTTGGAGAATAGAAAGTATTAATTCAGAAATAATTTAAATTAATCTGTGTCAATGTTAACAAAAATTACAATATGAGAGAGAGAAATTTTGCATATTACACACAGTTTTCAGTGCACTAACATTAATAAAAAGCCAAGCTATAGTTCCGTGTCATCACTAGGCATCTGTTTCAAACTCCCTGAACACTTAATACTTAATACTTAATAGTTGTGTGAGTAAGTATGCGAAGTAGTTTCCAAAACAAGTCAAGCTGTTTTGAAGTTAGTGGTAATGAAATCTTAAATTCAGTCACACTATAGGAGTAGGAGGTAAAAACCAGCAGCAGCTTTTGTTGAGCTATATGCACAATCCTGCATGGGTAAGATGTCTCATGGTTAAACACTAATGGTGAATTACAATGAAAATTATGATCATTCTCATGAGCAACATGCTCACAAGTTGCTCTTTCAGTGTCAGCATTAAGTGTAATATAATCAATCTTTCACAGTAAAGAATGGGTTATCTCAAGGTGCTGTAGTGCTTCCAGCACTATCCAATTAGTACAGCAGTGGCTTGACTCAAGTGACTAGTGTCAAATTCAACTCTGTGGGTGACCTAGCAATAACTGTTCATACTACCACGCCACAGCGTCTTCAGATCCATTTATGTGCATACCATAAAAACAATATAACAACAAGATAATACCTCAGCATCAGTTCTTGACAGCAGAAGGTAAAACATAACTAACTTTAAATATCTTAGTATAAATCAGTATCATTCCCTGACCTACAAATAATATATGGGTAGCATCAGCCAGAAACTAAAGAATACAAGATAATGAAATCAGTTGCTAAAAGCTGCCAAAAGCAGTTACACATAAGAGCATGAAAACAGCAGAGGAAGAACTGTCTAAAGATTTAAGCACTCTGGCACAACATTTTCTGAGCAGAGGAATGAGTGTCCACAAAACAATAATTTCCAAGGCCTAACATAAAAAATCCTGACTTCTTTTTCTAGAATTGAGCAAATAAAAAATTTAAAGCATATATATTTTTTAAAACAATACTTCTATGAATTGTGTAGTTAAAACATTAGCAATGTCCAGTATGAATTTTCACTCTGCAACAGAGCGTGTACTATGTGAAAATCCTGGCAGATGATAACTGTTTGGTAGGGACCGTAACCTGAGCCCTTGTCCATCACCTGCGAAAGGCAAAGTTCTTTGGTCTGAGTCCTGGTCCAGCACACACTGTTAATCTTCCAGTAAGTTTCATGAGCAATATCCTTTTCAATAAAAATATGGGTCTTACAAAAGTGTGACTGAGGTATGGCTGTAAGATAAAACACAAGAGTATTTATTTGGGCATAAAAATGTTGATAGTTTATCCCGCAATATTCAATGCTCAGAAACGACAAACTTGTATTTATCAAACAATGGAAAATACAGGATGGAATGTAACAATATTCTTAGAACGAAAGTTGCTACTCACCATTTAGCGGGAGGTGCTGAGTCGCAGACAGGCACAACAAAAAGATTTTCACACTTACAGCTTTCAGACAATGGCAACCACACTCAGTTGCCTGAGATTACAGTCGTGTGTGTGTGTGTGTGTGTGTGTGTGTGTGTGTGTGTGTGTGTGTGCGCCCGCGCGCGCGCACGCACACATTGTTGACAAAGGCCATTGGCCGAAAGCTTTAAGTGTGAAAATCTTTTTGTTGTGCCTATCTGTAACTCAGCATCTCTGCTATATGGTGAGTAGCAACTATCCTTCTCAGAATATTGTTACAAACTTATATTTATGTCGCTGAAAGCACACTGTTCCTCCTCTGCAATGAGTCAGCTATGGGAAATCATACAACACATGATGAAGACAAATAACGGTGACAATATTAACACTGTCAGCAATATCAGTAGTAAGATATACAGTCTTAAATGTGTTGGATATTTCAATTCAGTGGAAGCTACAGGAAATTTGATGACGAGAGGGATTTACTTTAATTACCTTCAAAACACAATACAGGAATTTTTTACTCTTCTGAAATGTTTCCAAACAAAAGGTGCTTTATATTTCACCTGAATTACAACATCAATTCTGCTACAGAAGATATTGATGTTATTAAGTCAATGAACCATGAACCATGGACCTTGCCGTTGGTGGGGAGGCTTGCGTGCCTCAGCGATACAGATGGCCGTACCGTAGGTGCAACCACAATGGAGGGGTATCTGTTGAGAGGCCAGACAAACATGTGGTTCCTGAAGAGGGGCAGCAGCCTTTTCAGTAGTTGCAGGGGCAACAGTCTGGATGATTGACTGATCTGGCCTTGTAACACTAAACAAAACGGCCCTGCTGTGCTGGTACTACGTACGGCTGAAAGCAAGGGGAAACTACAGCCTTAATTTTTCCCGAGGGCATGTAGCTTTACTGTATGATTAAATGATGAGGGCGTCCTCTTGGGTAAAATATTCCGGAGGTAAAATAGTCCCCCATTCGGATCTCCGGGCGGGGACTACTCAAGAGGACGTCCTTATCAGGAGGAAGAAAACTGGCGTTCTACAGATCGGAGAGTGGAATGTCAGATCCCTTAATCGGGCAGGTAGGTTAGAAAATTTAAAAAGGGAAATGGATAGGTTAAAGTTAGATATAGTGGGAATTAGTGAACTTCGGTGGCAGAAGGAACAAGACTTTTGGTCAGGTGAATACAGGGTTATAAATACAATTTCAAATAGGGGTAATGCAGGAGGAGGTTTAATAATGAATATAAAAAATAGGAGTGCACGTAAACTACTACAAACAGCATAGTGAACGCATTATTGTGGCCAAGATAGACACGAAGCCCATGTCTACTACAGTAGTACAAGTTTATATGCCAACTAGCTCTGCAGATGATGATGAAATTGATGAAATGTATGATGAGATAAAAGAAATTATTCAGGTAGTGAAGGTAGACGAAAATTTAATAGTCATGGGTGACTGGAATTCGACAGTAGGAAAAGGAAGAGAAGAAAACGAAGTAGGTGAATATAGATTGGGGCTAAGAAATGAAAGAGGAAGCCGCCTGGTAGAATTTTGCACAGAGCATAACTTAATCATAGCTAACACTTGGTTCAAGAATCATGAAATGAGTTTGTACACATGGAAGAACCCTGGAGATACTAAAAGGTTTCAGATAGATTATATAATGGTAAGATAGAGATTTAGGAACCAGGTTTTAAATTGTAAGACATTTCCAGGGGCAGATGTGGACTCTGACCACATTCGTTATGACCTGTAGATTAAAACTGAAGAAACTGCAAAAAGGTGGGAATTTAAGGAGATGGGACCTGGATACACTGAAAGAACCAGAGGTTGTACAGAGTTTCAGGGAGAGCATAAGGGAACAACTGACAGGAATGGGTGAAAGAAATACAGTAGAAGAAGAATGGGTAGCTCTGAGGGATGAAGTACTGAAGGCAGCAGAGGATCAAGTAGGTAAAAAGACGAGGGCTAGTAGAAATCCTTGGATAACAGAAGAGATACTGAATTTAATTGATGAAAGGAGGAAATACAAAAATGCAGTAAGTGAAGCAGGCAAAAAGGAATACAAACGTCTCAAAAATGAGATCGACAGGAAGTGCAAAATGGCTAAGCAGGGATGGCTAGAGGACAAATGTAAGGATATAGAGGCTTATCTCACCAGGAAAATTAAAGAGACCTTCGGAGAAAAGAGAACCACTTGCATGAATATCAAGAGCTCAGATGGAAACCCAGTTCTAAGCAAAGAAGGGAAAGCAGAAAGGTGGAAGGAGTATATAGAGGGTCTATACAGGGGCGATGTTCTTGAGGACAATATCATGGAAATGGAAGAGGATGTAGATGAAGAAGAAATGGGAGATATGAGACTGCGTGAAGAGTCTGACAGAACACTGAAAGACCTGAGTCTAAACAAGCCTCGGGAGTAGACAACATTCCATTAGAACTACTGACGGCCTTGGGAGAGGCAGTCCTAACAAAACTCTATCATCTGGTGAGCAAAATGTATGAGACAGGCGAAATACCCTCAGACTCCAAGAAGAATTTAATAATTCCAATCCCAAAGAAAGCCGGTGTTGACAGATGTGAAAATTACCGAACTATCAGTTTAATAAGTCACGGCTCCAAAATACTAACGCGAATTCTTTAGAGACGAATGGAAAAACATTCCGTAGTAATGTTGGAACATGTGAGGCAATACTGACCCTATGACTTATCTTAGAAGAAAGATTAAGGAAAGGCAAACCTACATTTCTAGCATTTGTAGACTTAGAGAAAGCTTTTGACAATGTTGACTGGAATACTCTCTTTCAAATTCCGAAGGTGGCAGGGGTAAAATACAGGGAGCGAAAGGCTATTTACAATTTGTACAGAAACCAGATGGCAGTTATAAGAGTCGAGGGACATGAAAGGGAAGCAGTGGTTGGGAAGGGAGTGAGACAGGGTTGTAGCCTCTCCCCAATGCTATTCAATTTGCATATTGAGCAAGCAGTAAAGGAAACAAAAGAAAAGTTTGGAGTAGGTATTAAAATCCATGGAGAAGAAATAAAAACTTTGAGGTTCGCCGATGACATTGTAATTCTGTCAGAAACAGCAAAGGACTTGGAAGAGCAGTTGAACGGAATGGACAGTGTCTTGAAAGGAGGGTATAAGATGAACATCAACAAAAGCAAAACAAGGATAATGGAATGTTGTTATGTTGTTGTTATGGTCTTCAGTCCTGAGACTGGTTTGATGCAGCTCTCCATGCTACTCTATCCTGTGCAAGCTTCTTCATCTCCCAGTACCTACTGCAACCTACATCCTTCTGAATCTGCTTAGTGTATTCATCTCTTGGTCTCCCCCTACGATTTTTACCCTCCACGTTGCCCTCCCATACTAAATTGGTGATCCCTTGATGCCTCAGAACATATCCTACCAACCGATCCCTTCTTCTGGTCAAGTTGTGCCACAAACTTCTCTTCTCCCCAATCCTATTCATTACTTCCTCATTAGTTATGTGATCTACCCATCCAATCTTCAGCATTCTTCTGTAGCACCACATTTCGAAAGCTTCTATTCTCTTCTTGTCCAAACTATTTATCGTCCATGTTTCACTTCCATACATGGCTACACTCCATACAAATACTTTCAGAAACGACTTCCTGACACTTAAATCTATACTCGATGTTAACAAATTTCTCTTCTTCAGAAACGCTTTCCTTGCCATTGCCAGTCTACATTTTATATCCTCTCTACTTCGACCATCATCAGTTATTTTGCTCCCCAAATAGCAAAACTCCTTTACTACTTTAAGTGTCTCATTTCCTAATCTAATACCCTCAACATCACCCGACTTAATCCGACTACATTCCATTATCCTCGTTTTGCTTTTGTTGATGTTCATCTTATATCCTCCCTTCAAGACACCATCCATTCCATTCAACAGCTCTTCCAAGTCCTTTGCTGTCTCTGACAGAATTACAATGTCATCGGCGAACCTCAACGTTTTTATTTCTTCTCCATGGATTTTAATACCTACTCCGAATTTTTCTTTTGTTTCCTTTACTGCTTGCTCAATATACAGATTGAATAACATCGGGGAGAGGATACAACCCTGTCTTACTCCCTTCCCAACCACTGCTTCCCTTTCATGTCCCTCGACTCATATAACTGCCATCTGGTTTCTGTACAAATTGTAAATAGCCTTTCGCTCCCTGTATTTTACCCCTGCCACCTTTAGAATTTGAAAGAGAGTATTCCAGTCAACATTGTCAAAAAGCTTTCTCCAAGTCTACAAATGCTAGAAACGTAGGTTTGCCTTTCCTTAATCTTTCTTCTAAGATAAGTCGTAAGGTCAGTATTGCCTCATGTGTTCCAACATTTCTACGGAATCCAAACTGATCTTCCCCGAGGTCGGCTTCTACCAGTTTTTCCATTCGTCTGTAAAGAATTCGTGTTAGTATTTTGCAGCTGTGGCTTATTAAACTGATTGTTCGGTAATTTTCACATCTGTCAACACCTGCTTTCTTTGGGATTGGAATTATTATATTCTTCTTGAAGTCTGAGGGTATTTCGCCTGTTTCATACATCTTGCTCACCAGATGGTAGAGTTTTGTCAGGAATAGCTCTCCCAAGGCCGTCAGTAGTTCCAATGGAATGTTGTCTACTCCGGGGGCCTTGTTTCGACTCAGGTCTTTCAGTGCTCTGTCAAACTCTTCACGCAGTATCGTATCTCCCATTTCATCTTCATCTACATCCTCTTCCATTTCCATAATATTGTCCTCAAGTTCATCGCCCTTGTATAGACCCTCTATATACTCCTTCCACCTTTCTGCTTTCCCTTCTTTGCTTAGAAATGGGTTTCCATCTGAGCTCTTGATGTTCATACAAGTGGTTCTCTTATCTCCAAAGGTCTCTTCAATTTGCCTGTAGGCAGTATCTATCTTACCCCTAGTGAGATAAGCCTCTACATCCTTACATTTGTCCTCTAGCCATCCCTGCTTAGCCATTTTGCACTTCCTGTCGATCTCATTTTTGAGACGTTTGTATTCCTTTTTGCCTGCTTCACTTACTGCATTTTTATATTTTCTCCTTTCATCAATTAAATTCAATATTTCTTCTGTTACCCAAGGATTTCTACTAGCCCTTGTCTTTTTACCTACTTGATCCTCTGCTGCCTTCACTACTTCATCCCTCAAAGCTACCCATTCTTCTTCTACTGTATTTCTTTCCCCCATTCCTGTCAATTGTTTCCTTATGCTCTCCCTGAAATTCTGTACAACCTCTGGTTCTTTCAGTTTATCCAGGTCCCATCTCCTTAAATTCCCACCTTTTTGCAGTTTCTTCAGTTTTAATCTACAGGTCATAACCAATAGATTGTGGTCAGAGTCCACATCTGCCCCTGGAAATGTCTTACAATTTAAAACCTGGTTCCTAAATCTCTGTCTTACCATTATATAATCTATCTGATACCTTTTAGTATCTCCAGGGTTCTTCCATGTATACAACCTTCTATCATGATTCTTAAACCAAGTGTTAGCTATGATTAAGTTGTGCTCTGTGCAAAATTCTACCAGGCGGCTCCCTCTTTCATTTCTTAGCCCCAATCCATATTCACCTACTACGTTTCCTTCTCTCCCTTTTCCTACACTCGAATTCCAGTCACCCATGACTATTAAATTTTCGTCTCCCTTCACTATCTGAATAATTTCTTTTATTTCATCATACATTTCTTCAATTTCTTCGTCATCTGCAGAGCTAGTTGGCATATAAACTTGTACTACTGTAGTAGGTGTGGGCTTCGTATCTATCTTGGCCACAATAATGCGTTCACTATGCTGTTTGTAGTAGCTTACCCGCTCTCCTATTTTCCTATTCATTATTAAACCTACTCCTGCATTACCCCTATTTGACTCTGTGTTTATAACCCTGTAGTCACCTGACCAGAAGTCTTGTTCCTCCTGCCACCGAACTTCACTAATTCCCACTATATCTAACTTTAACCTATCCATTTCCCTTTTTAAATTTTCTAACTTACCTGCCCGATGAAGGGATCTGACATTCCACGCTCCGATCCGTAGAACGCCAGTTTTCTTTCTCCTGATAACGACATCCTCTTGAGTAGTCCCCGCCCGGAGATCCGAATGGGGGACTATTTTACCTCCGGAATATTTTACGCAAGAGGACGCCATCATCATTTAATCATACAGTAAAGCTGCATGCCCTCGGGAAAAATTACGGCCGTAGTTTCCCCTTGCTTTCAGCCGTTCGCAGTACCAGCACAGCAAGGCCGTTTTGGTTATTATTACAAGGCCAGATCAGTCAATCATCCAGACTGTTGCCCCTGCAACTACTGAAAAGGCTGCTGCCCCTCTTCAGGAACCACATGTTTGTCTGGCCTCTCAACAGATACCCCTCCGTTGTGGTTGTACCTACGGTACGGCTATCTGTATCGCTGAGGCACGCAAGCCTCCCCACCAACGGCAAGGTCCATGGTTCATGGGGGGGATGGAATGTAGTTGAATTAAATCTGGTGATGCTGAGGGAATTAGATTAGGAAATGAGACACTTAAAGTAGTAAATGAGTTTTGCTATTTGGGGAACAAAATGACTGATGATTGGCGAAGTAGAGAGGATATAAAATGTAGACTGGCAATGGCAAGGAAAGCGTTTCTGAAGAAGAGAAATTTGTTAACATCAAGTATTGATTAAGTGTTAGGAAGTCCTTTGTGAAAGTATTTGTATGGAGTGTAGCCATGTATGGAAGTGAAACGTGCACGATAAATAGTTTGGACAAGGAGAGAATAGAAGCTTGCGAAATGTGGTGCTACAGAAAAATGCTGAAGATTAGGTGGGTTGATCACATAACTAATGAGGAGGTATTGAATAGGATTGGGGAGAAGAGAAGTTTGTGGCACAACTTGACTAGAAGAAGGGATCGGTTGGTAGGACATGTTTTGAGGCATGAAGGGATGACCAATTTAGTACTGGAGGGCAGCGTGGAGGGTAAAAATCGTAGAGGGAGACCAAGAGATGAGTACACTAAGCAGATTCAGAAGGACGTAGGCTGCAGTAGGTACTGGGAGATGAAGAAGCTTGCACAGGATAGAGTAGCATGGAGAGCTGCATCAAACCACTCTCAGGACTGAAGACCACAACAACAACAACAACAACAACAAGTCAAAGAAGATGTGGGGTCTCGCAACTCTGGATAGGCAGTTCTTCGTGAAAATATCACTTTGACCAGCCACCAACACCTTTATAGGTAGTGGCGGGATATCCACAGTCTTATCGTAGTTCAAATGGAGACCTGACTCATCATCTTTGATATGTACAATTTGAACCTGGCTGCCTGAACTGGAATAGACTACAGATTGCTATAAGGACTATTTATTGCTGTGTTGGTGACAACTTTGTGCAGACTTCGGAATTTCTGGTTTCATTCTTCCACCATCAAGTTTGCTCATTCATGTCGACCCATCTCGTTCAGCTTTTTGTGAACTGTAATTTATTCTGTGGGTGTTTAATTGTACATTAATAAACAATGTACACGCTGTTACACAGGAACAAAACAAGTATGTCCAAAATTGTATCAATGTCGTAGGCTATATATATGATACCATAGGTGATAAGTCACCATTCAACATTTCAAACATTCTGTGGAACCTGTGTTGTCCAACATCTGTCAAAGCTTCAAGAGCCACTAGAAATATATGATGATTCAAATGTCACAAGTGGGAGTCCTTATTTTTGTAACACTTGATAGTGAGGACAGTGGCTATGATAAAGATTTAAGTTTGTTATGACTTGCATATCAAGAACTTTTGTTATTAATTGCTGTTAGTGCAAAGAAACTATTACTTTTACATTACATGTGGCAAAGGCCTTATTGACCATCTCCTTCTGTCAAATGCACTGTTTGTCCATTTGGTGTTGATGTTCATCCTAGCTGTGTCCTCCCAGACGTTATCTCACCACCTCGTCTTCCTCTTCCTCTCGTTCCATCTATTGTTCCGCAGAATGCTGTTTCGGGGTACTGTATTCCCCATCATTCTCATTATACAGCCTGTCCACTTCAACCTTCTCTTCTTTGGCACTTTTATGATATTACAGTGTTTGTATAGCTCTCTTAATTTTTCATTTTCTCTTATCCTCAACACCATAGTATTTTCATCATATAGGCGTACAGGTCAACAAATTTTCCATGGAATGTTTCTTTCAAATATTAACAGTTTTTCCTCATCTTTCTTTGTAAATATTAATGCTTCAAATCCATATGATGTTTCCAGTATAATAGCCAATTGATACAAGCAGATTTTGGAGTTAGTACCGAGTGCTCTTTTATTTAAGATTTTGGTAAAACTACAAACTGCTTTGTTTGCTGTTGCTAGATGGGCAACTATTTCTATACTTTCTCTATTGTTGTTGTTATATAGACTCTGTAAATGCTTGAAGCAGTCAACTGTCTTTGAAGTGAATCCATCTATGATGCAAATAAACTGCCAAATCAAAAATTCCAATTTTTGGCAAAACAGAATTTCCTCATACTGCACTTATTAGTGTGGGAGCTAGTAAGTGAACAAAAAAGGTGATAAATTTTACTTAGGTACACTAAAAAGGCACTGTTGTGTGAAAAACTGCTGTTTTTGTTCCGATTATGCCACAAGCTGAAGTAATGAACTAAATTGGTGCCAAGGTCAGGACTCGAACCCATGTCTCTTGCTTACTAGGCAGATGTGCCATCATTGCTCTACCCTGGCATTAGGACTGACATAGCTGCACTGACTATCCTTGTCAAGTGCCCTCCAGAACACAAACTTCAATTCATGCCTCAGCCCATCTAGATTTTCCCCTTCTTGCATCATCAGTGTTGCCGAGACACTCTGATATTGGAATGGCAACCTAGCTTTGTACGTAATGGGGAAATCCTGTGTATATTTTGGGCATAGGTGATATACTGATCTGATGGAATATACTTTCTTGGAAACATACTGAGTCTCAACTTCATCTTTGAGAGGATAGAACCTAAAGTAACAAATTAACATTTGTACCAAAGTTGAGATTTGGACATGGTCTCCCACTTACTAGACAGATGTGCTATCCACCACATCACTACTTTTTCTCTTCCCTTCAGTGTATTTTGACACAAATAGGAATGAGTTACAGACAGATGTTTTGGAACATCATGAATAATATGCTATAGTGGAAATAGAAATGAGCCATCAACTAAAATTATTCTTTTCTGTTTATCTACATGTAACTATGTTGGTGTGAAATGCCAAGAGAAGCTTTTGCACCAGTCAGTCAGTGGAAGCATGTTCTAAGAATAATATCAAGAAACAAATGCAGGAAAAATGACTGCAATTAGCACAAACAGGGGGGAACACACGAGACATGGAAAGTTATTGTTCAGGGTTTCATGGCAACTTGTCGATGTATTGCCAGTTGCCTTTTGTCTCAAGATCTTTGGCCAATGTTTGTTTAACATATTTTCCGCCATCTCAACAGCATAAATGGCTAGTATTGTCAAATGTTCACCCTCCATTGCATGAATAATGAACACGAGTGGCTGGCAAAACACCAGAAAAATTGTTAAGCAAATCCCAGCAAAAGATCCTGTGACAAAAGCCGACATGCAATACAACAAAAATTATGATACGTACATGACACATATATATTGAAGTGACATTGACTGTGAAAAAAGGAAGGAGTGTATGGTGATATGAAATGTCTCTTGACCCTTGTTTTGTATTTGGTTCCAAGTTAGAAATCTGAATTGTTGGAGAAGAACTTTGCCTTGAAACAATATGCATATGAATGTTTTACTGTGAATGATGTGCTTTGAGTGCAACTTTCTACACCAAGGGGAATTTTATGTTACAATTTTGGTCTCCACTACATCAAGTCACTTATGCCTATTGCAGTTACAACACTGTGCTCTATATGGAAGAGAAAACATGTTCCAGCCTCTGGTGCTGCCCAGTAGCCAACCCCTCGATCCAAGCACAGAGATGCTCACTGACAATACATAGCCTGGAGGAGAAAAATTACTAAAAAAAAAAAAAAAAAAAAAAAAAAAAAAAAAAAAAAAAAAAAAAATACTGAAGCACCCAGAAGGGGAAGAGGAAACAAAATGGAGCTTCACGTATTTGGAGGGTATGTGATGTTATAGCATTTATTAGAAAATCGGCATCAATGGAAGTGTCCGATTCCACCCATCTGCTTTGACCCATGACATAATGGTGTTAACATGAGGTTGAAAAAGAGTTTCAGTGGCTTGTTTTGGTTTCATTCTATAGTAATTGTGATGTTTTGTGTGTTGTATATTTATGGTAGGTCGGCTGTGTTTTAATTGATGTAGTGAATATGGGGTATTTAGGTTTCTGACTTGCTGGGATTCTGGTTCCAGTTTTCAGAGTTGTAGATGGTCATTATTTTTTATCGATAGCTGTGGTATAACTCAAGTGAAATGTCCAATTCCTGTGGTTTTAATTGGTATAGCAGAATGTTGCAATTTAATTTTTTTTAAGTTATTTGTTTTGGGATGGTATTTTTTTATTGTTGCTTATTTAGCTTGTCCCCACCCTCAACCCCAATTTTCCACAGTTATCCAGTTAATTTAATGTTATTTTTGGCATGAGATATTATTGTGTCATGTTTATTTTCGTCTGTGTTTGTTGGTGTGTGTATGTAGTGATGTCATCATTGTCATTTTGTATACACTGGTTTCACGAGTTGAAGCAGATGAGTGGAACTGGATGCTTCTGTAATGCTGAAAATCAAAGTCAAATCTACAAAGATGAGCATTGCCCGGTTGAACAATGGCGTATAATATTGTCACATCAGAGGTAACATATGAGGACATAGAACTTCCATGACGTACAATCAGAGTTCACTCAATCACTACCAGCCATGGGCTGAAGTAATATCCGATGCCTCCCAACACAATACTGGCCCATTGGAATAATGGAGCCTCACCCCAAGTCACCATCACACTCACCGATGGTGGCCATCCAGAGTAGTGAAGAACAGCGATTCATCACTGAAGACAAAGTGACACAATTCATCAGCAGTTCATGATGTGGAATGATACAGAATGTTGCAGGGAGTTCATCACTTGTTCTTGGACGGCAGGTCCAGACATGACGGGGGTTATGATGTGCTTACATGCACAAGACAACTATCCTCCTTTTTAGTGGTAAGACGTGGTTGACCAAAACCATGAAGACGAGGCCCATGTAGTCAAGTCATTGGGACACTCTCTCTCCAAATGCAAATCTGGACAATGCACCATTCAACCAGCCGGCCAAATGGAGACACACAATGAGGTTCCTTTCAAACTGTTGCCACATGCTGATAATGCTGCCTCAATCGTGTATGTGGCATATCTCTGTTGTTGACTGTGATCACTAAACATACAATGTTGTTCACGCCTTCTACATACCCTACCAAGCCTGGTAACAACTCAACATTTATATCTATAATCTGCAAACCACCATGAGGTCCATGGTAGAGGGTACATCCCAGTGCACCAGTTATTAGGCTTTCTTCCTGTTCCACTCACATATGGAGTGTGGGAAGAATGATTGTTTGAATGCCTGTGTGTATCCAGTAATTATTCTAATCTTATCCCCATGATCCCTGTGTGAGTGATACGTAGGGAGTTGTAGTATATCCCTAGAGCAATCACTTAAAGCTGATTTTTGAAACTTTGTAAATAGACTTTCTTGGGACAGTTTATGTCTGTCTTCAAGAGTCTGCCATTTCCTTCAGTATCTCTGCAACTCTCTCCCATGGATTAAACAAATCTGTGACCATTTGTGCTGTCCTTTTGTGCTTGCATTCAATATCCCCTGTTAGCCCTATGTGGTATGGGTCCCACACTCTTGAGCAGTATTCTAGGATGAGTCACATGAGTTATTCGTAAGCAATGTCTTTTGTAGACTGATTGCACTTCCTCAGTATTCTACCAATAAACGGAAGTCTACCACCAGCTTTAGCCATGACTGAACCTGTGTGATAATTCCATTTCAAATCCCTAAAGAGTGTTACACCCAGGTATTTGTATGACTTGGCCAATTCCAAAATTGACTCATTGATATTACAGTCTCATGATACTAACCACATTTTTTTTTTATTTTATTTTTTTTATTTTATTTTATTTTATTTTTTTCATTTTGTGAAGTGAACAATTTTACATTTCTGAACATTTAGAGCAAGTTGCCAATCTCTGCACCATGTTGAAATCTTATCAAGATCTGACTGGCTATTTATGCAGCTTCTCTCAGATAGTACTTCATTATAGATAACTGCATCATCCACAAAAAGCCTGGTTTTAGTATTAATATTGTCTATAAGGTCATTAATATACAACATGAACAGTGAAGGGCCCAACACACTCCTCAGGGGCACACCCGAAGTTACCTGTGCACCTGACATTGACTCTCCATCCTCCCTACCAAAAAGTCTTCAATCCAGTCACAAATTTCACTTGATACCTCCTCTGCACTCTGGTGGAAAATCTACTCATTTACATACCCACCAAAGATACATATGTGTTCAAGGTTACATTGACATCCTACTATGTCTTCTGGTGCTTCAATTTCATTTTCATACAGTGTACATATAAAAATAACTGTTCAACAGATACGCTTAATTTCTTTGGTCATAAGTAGTTTCATGGTTGATGACATTATCAGGCACTTGTGATCACTGAAGCTTGACAAGCTGCTGTTATACTACCCAAAATAAACTCTTTCAATAACAACCTGACATAGTCAACTCACAAGGTCAAATGACTCACTAACAATTTCCAAACATAAACATTACAAATAAGAGAGCACCACCAAATACAACAATGCCTTATCCTAACCCAACTGGACACAAAAACACACACACTATGACGTGATGCCACAATAACATTTCAGGTAAAGCAGACGGGTGGGATTGCCTATTTTGGTTGAACCGACCTATGAATTCTGGAAATATGAACAATGTTTGAGACCATGGACCATGAGAGTGGTTGAGGAGTATCTTCTCATGACTGTGCGGTAGATGCGCGCGAGTGTGTGTGTGTGTGTGTGTGTGTGTAGACGCTTGAAGACAGGTGTCAACATTTCCGCAAAACCCTTCTTACAAAGTTTCAAGAACCAGTATTAAGTGGCGAATTTGCGAACGAATCTAATTAGCGCGAAGACGAAATTAGACTAACTGCAACAGAAACAGAGGAACCGAACTCGAGCGAATGCAACGGGATGAAACTTTACTATAATATCTGTTGATCCACTGTGAACATGGGACAGTGGCTGGTCAAATATTTAACGAAATTTGTCAAATAGCTTTGCAGTTGAAACGTTATTTTATTTTCGCTACCAGTTTCGGAAATTCATTACGCAACCTTCAGGCCCCATATGCATCTGTCAAAATCAATCGATATTGGCATAGGCCTACTGGGACCATATGTTTTTGGATGCTGGGAAGAAGTCTCAAGTGCTTCTTTCGAAGACTTCCGGATATCCAGAAATATATGACCCTAGCATTACTACCGCAATGAGCTGCCGAAACTGGTAGCGAAAATAAAAAAAAATGTTTGCAGCAATTTGCATCTCATTTTATATATCTTGATTTGCACAGTATGCATGTAGACGCATTGTGGAAAATAAATTATGTAACCATTATATTACAACAGACCTTCAAACTTACATTAACGTAGACGTAACGTAACTGCGAGATGCTAAATTTTTAATGCAGCTGTTTATCGGCGGAGTTTGTAAGATTCTGGGATATTGTTGCAATGCACGCGCTCGTAAGCAACGACCAGTTGCACGACTTGCTATTAATCGTCGCCAAAGCGTCACTCGAAACATCATAACGGAACTGAAAGATGAATTCAAAGGAAAGCAGCTAACTTGCTTCTTTTTTATCACTAATTAATAACTACTTTCATTCGTTAACTACGCATGACTGTATGTCTGCATCACTTAAGTGTTTACTGTTTACTTCGATGCCGGCGACATCAACGAAGCACGCCTTGCAAGCAACGCCACCCGTTTGAGGCCTAGTATCTCTGAAGCAATTCTACATTTCAATTGTTATGACCAAAATAATGTGTTTTTAAAGTTTACTATAAATTATCATTGTTTTTCTTAATTTTTAATCCACTTCTGTAGAATTTGTTAGTTCTACGTTCTTTTTGCTCCCATCAAAGATGCTATGAGTAGAAGTAGATTGTACGTTTTTACAAAGTGCGCGCGTTTTATGATTGTTTACTATTTCAGTATTTCTGGAGAATTTAAATTGTGTTGCGATGGATGAAAGTAAAATGGTAAATACTGGTGACAAGAGACCTGAGTGTGTGAAAACACAGTTATTTCGAAGAACCATGGAAAGCATTTTTAAAGGAATTTGCAAGGATATCGAGTAAGCCAACTCAGTGCATATTTCAAACAGAGTTCAAGCTTCAACACCTGTTTCATGTTAACTTGCCCCAAAATGTTGTACGAACACTATTCACACTTGTTGCTGCCAGTTTCTGTCATTGCCTCAAACTAGAACTCTTTCTTGCCTGCATATGGCTTGTCTGTTTTGTTATTTACCATTGCTAGCCATGTCCACCAGTTTTGTTTCCCCAACGGATATGTTTTTTTCCGATATAAAGTACCTATCGTGAATGCTTTGCATTTAATCAGTTTCGCGTAGCTAGTAATCCACTGACTAGTTTCTTAGATAAACCAGATGATGTATATCACAATAATATCAAATAACGTGAGTCGTAAGTAAAGTCCGGTTACAATGCAGGTGTTTTGTCATTCAGTGCCGATATTATCGTAGATCTCCTTAGAGACTTTCTGCCTAAAGTCCACGTATTCAGCGCACTTTCGTGTTCAAAGTAAGTAACTGTTTTTTCTGTTCGATGGCAATTAGCTATAATAGCCCAAGATTATCACGTTCACGGCAATGTATTTTAGTGCCTACATTTACATGTTTGGGACATCGTTAATGGAAAATATGTTTTTACATTTGCACTTGTGCCACATTTGTGAGAACATTTTCGCATATTATTTCCGTTGTTGGTTTTGAAATGCAGTCTAGACATTTTAGCTCAAGCCGCCTCCGCGCCCCCCCCCCCCCCCCCCCCCCGCATCATCATGCCTTCCTCCTCAGTTCTTGATTTGATTCATTCATTAATTCGTCCCGTGGATCACTTAAGTTTATACGATGGGTATGGGATAAAACAATTGTAATATACAATAAAAGTTATCATAACTGCAATTTACAGGTTAAACAAAAATTACAATTAATAAAGTATAACAGAATGTGTAAACAAACTGAGTTGTCTGGAATTTCAACACGAATATCTTTAATAGTTACAATTGAAATTGGACATGTACTAACAGAAATTGATTTAAAGACTTAGAATTTGGTAGAAAGGAAACCACACTAGATACAGGTAGGCCTACAGAACAAGCATTTTAACAGGGACTTGATGCAAACTCCTGCAATGTCAATTCATCTACATATACATAGATACTCTGCAAGTCACCCTAAGGTACATGTTGTAGGATACTCTGTACCACTACTTGTCTCTTCCTCTCCTGTTCTGCTCACAAATAGAGCGAGGGAAAAGTTACTATCTGTACGCTTCCATATGAGCCCTAATTTCTCATATCTTACCTTCAGAATCGTGAGGCAGTTGGCTTCAAATGCTGGTTCTCTCTGAGTTGCTGAAGCATCTCCATAACACCTACATGTTGTTCAAACTGACCAGTACCAAATCAAGCAGTCCGCCTCTGAATTGCTTCGATGTCTTCCTTCAATCCGACCTGGCATGGATCCCAAACACTTGAGCAGTACTCAAGAATATGTCACACTAGTGTCCTTTATGCTCTCTCCTTTACAGGTGAACAACTCTTTCCTAAAATTCTCCCAATAAACTGAAGTTGATCATTTCCCATCTCTACCACAGTTTTCACATTCTTGGTCCACCTCCTATCACTTTGCATTGTTACACCCATATATTTAAATGACTTGACTGTGTCAAAGTGGATGCTGGTAATACTGTATCTGAACATTACAGGTTTTTCCTTCCTATTCATCTGCATTAGCTGATCTTTTTCCACATTTCGGGCTAGCTGCCATTCATCACACCACCTGGAAATTTTGTCTAAGCCATCTTGTAGCATCCTACAATCACTCAACTTAAACACCTTATTGTATGCCACGGCATCATCAGCAAACAACCACAGACTGCTGCCCAACCTGCCCACCAAATCATTTATGTATATAGAGAACAACAGCAATCCTATCTCACTTCCCTGGGGCACTGCTGATAATTCTCTTGTCTCTGATGAACACTCACTGCCGAGGACAACATACTGAGTTCTGTTATTTAAGAAGTCTTTGAGACGCTCACATAGCTGTGAACTTATTCTATATGCTCGTATCTTCATTAACTGCCTGCAATGGGGGACTGTGTCAAATTCTTTCCAGAAATCTAGAAATGTGAAATCTGCCTGTTGCCCTTCATCCATAGTCTCATTATATCGGGTGGAGAAATGTAGGGTCCCCCTGAATAGGTCACTGCGGAGACATGGCTTAGCCACAGCCTGATGGATGTTTCCAGAATGAGATTTTCACTCTGCAGCGGAGTGTGCGCTGATATGAAACTTCCTGGCAGATTAAAACTGTGTGCCTGACCGAGACTCGAACTTGGGACCTTTGCCTTTCGTGGGCAAGTGCTCTACCATCTGAGCTACCGAAGCACGACTCACGCCCGGTACTCACAGCCTTACTTCTGCCAGTATCTCGTCTCCTACCTTCCAAACTTTACAGAAGCTCTCCTGCAAACCTTGTGTGATTGGATTGAAGAGTTCCTAGATAACAGAACGCAGCATGTCATTCTCAATGGAGAGAAGTCTTCCGAAGTAAGAGTGATTTCAGGTGTGCCGCAGGGGAGTGTCGTAGGACCGTTGCTATCCACAATATACATAAATTACCTTGTGGATGACATCGGAAGTTCACTGAGGCTTTTTGCGGATGATGCTGTGGTATGTCGAGAGGTTGTAACAATGGAAAATTGTACTGAAATGCAGGAGGATCTGCAGCGAATTGATGCATGGTACAGGGAATCTCAGTGTAGACAAGTGTAATGTGCTGCGAATACATAGAAAGAAACATACCTTATCATTTAGCTACAATATAGCAGGTCAGCAACTGGAAGCTGGGAGTACACATTAGGAGTGATTTAAAATGGAATGATCATATAAAGTTGATCGTCGGTAAAGCAGATGCCGGACTGAGATTCATTGGAAGAATCCTAAGGAAATGCAATCCAAAAACAAAGGAAGTAGGTTACAGTACACTTGTTCGCCCACTGCTTGAATACTGCTGCGCAGTGTGGGATCCATACCAGATAGGGTTGATAGAAGAGATAGAGAAGATCCAACGGAGAGCAGGGCACTTTGTTACAGGATCATTTAGTAATCGCGAAAGCGTTACGGAGATGATAGATAAACTCCAGTGGAAGACTCTGCAGGAGAGACGCTCAGTAGCTTGGTATGGGCTTTTGTTGAAGTTTTGAGAACATACCTTCACCGAGGAGTCAAGCAGTATCTTGCTCCCTCCTACGTATGTCTTGCGAAGAGACCATGAGGATAAAATCAGAGAGATTAGAGCCCACACAGAGACATACCGACAATCCTTCTTTCCACAAACAATACGAGACTGGAATAGAGGGAGAACCGATAGAGGTAATCAAGGTACCCTCTGTCACACATCGTCAGGTGGCTTGTGGAGTATGGATGTAGATGCAGATGTACAAATAGCAATCTGAGTTTTACATGAGCGATGATTTCGAAAACCATGCTGATTTGTGGACATAAACTTCCTTGCCTCAAGAAAGTTTATTATATTCAAACTGAGAACGTGTTCAAGGATTCTGTAGAAAATAGAAGTTAGGGATATTGGTCTGTAATTTTGTGGGTCCATTCTTTTACCTCCCTTATATACTAGAGTCACCCGTGCTTTTTCCAGTTGCTTGGGACTTTTGGTGGGTGAGAGATTCACGATAAATGCAAGATAGATAAGCAGCTAATGACGTAATGTAGTGTTTGTAAAATTGAACTGTGATTCCATCCTGACCTGGTGATTTATTTGTTTTCAAATCTCTATGTTGCTTCTCTTTGCAAGGTATGCTTATTTCTATATTGTCCATATGGGAGTTTGTCCAACAGTCAAATGACGGTATGTTTGTTTTTCCTGCATGAACGATTTCTTGAACATGAAATTTAAAACTTCGGCCTTCATTTTGCTATCTTCAACTGCATACCAGACTGGTCAACAAAGGACTGAATGGAAGCCTTAGACTCGCTTAGCAATTTTACATTCGGCGAGAATTTTCTCGGGTTCTCTGCCAGATCTTTTCCTAAGGTGTGACTGTGGTAGTTGTTGTATGCTTTGCGCATATATATTTTCACAGACACACAAATCTCTACAAACCTCCTCTTGTCGTCATTAGTGCATCCCCTTTTGAACCTAAAGTGCAACAGACTCTGCTTCCTCAGCATCTTATGAATTTCGTTATTAAACCCTGGTGGGTGTTTTCCATCTTTTATCCACTACTAGGCACGTAACTCTCCAGGCCACGATTTACAGTCTGCTTAGACCGTGTTCTTAATTTCTTTACATCCATCTTACTGGTACTAAGTGATGCCAGTTCACTGTCTAAGTAAGATGTTAATAACTGCTTCTCTGCTATATCTAGCAAGAACACTCTCCCAGCTTTCTTGACTTATTTATTAAGTTTCATATCATTATAGCAACTTTCGTAGTTGCTATTAAGACATCATGATTGCTAATCCCTGTTTCTATACTGACATTGTCGATGAGGTCTGCCCTGCTTGTAGCTACAAGGTCTAAGATATTTCCATTGTGTGTGGGCTGCCGAACTAACTGCTCAAAACAATTTTCAGAAACTGTGTTCAAAAGTATTTCGCATGACTTATCAGTCAGTAGCAATGAATCCATAGAGATCCCAGTCTATACTCGCAGGTTAGTCACCTGCAACTAGTATCGCATGATCTGAGTATTTACATACTATTGACCGTAGACTTTCTTTGAATGACTCTAGAACTGCCACAGCGGAATCAGGTAGCCGGTAAAAACATCCAACAATTAACTTAGTTTAAGCCAACACTTCTTATATGTGACCAGATTTCTTCACTGTCACACTCAACATCGACATCAATAGAGAAAATATTTTTGTCAACAGAAATGAAAACTTCTCCTGCAATGGCCTCTAATCTTTCTTTCCGATATATGTTCCACGAATCACTAAATATGTCGGAGCTTTCTACTTCTTAGCCAGCTTTCAGTCCCAAGAATAATTGGAGCACGAGAAGTTTCCTGGAAGGGCAGTAAATTCTGGGACTTTACTATGAATACTTTGACAGTTTACTGATAAAATTGTAACAGTCAAAGTGACTTTACTTTTTGAAAGCCGTTTGACATCCTTTGGTGTGAATCGTCTGGTGAGTATTCATTAGAGCATTTCAAACTACAGCCTAGCCTAAATATCCACAAGTACTCTGCTATCAAAGTTGCTTCTTCCTTTGTGTAGTTCGCCTCTGACCTATCAAGGGGAGTCCTACAAATACCCACACGATAACGCAGGTCTAGAAATCTGCAGCCAAGACCATTTGGTTGAGACCCTCCTTTTGGCTCCAAACCAAAGGACCCAGGTCAACTCTGGGATCTATGCTGCAAATTAAAAGCTCTGCTTGCACCCTGCAGGTAAGGTCAGGAGTCTTCACCACCTCTGCTAGCTGTCTGTACAGACTGAGGATCACCTCGGAACACATGGGACTGGTGTCATTGGTGTTGACGTGAGCCACAATTTGTAGGCGACTGCAACCTGCATGCTTGATAGCAGACATCGAGGCTGCATGCACATCTGATGAGGCCCCCTGGCAGACATACTGAGTGCACATCGGCTTTCTTTTCAGCCCTGAACACTATCTACCTAAGGGGCTCCATAATGCACCTAACATTGGAGCTTCCAATAACCAGTAAACCCTTCTGCCTGTGTGCCTGCTCAGACCATGTGAAGGAGTGGCCACCTGTCCACTCACAGGGTGAATGGGTGAGATCAGGTGGCCACCTGCCACTCACCCTGCTGTGAGGACGGATCCTCCATGTTGTGTGCACTAGGAGATGCCTCGGAAGCAGAGCCTGTGGACAAAACAAGTGGCACCTGAGGTGTTGCATGTGATGCACCAGATTCTCCACCACCTTACACCCCAAGGCAGCAGCCTAATGGTGACTGACCGTAGCCAACAACATGTTCAGTAGTTCGTGAACTGTGGCCAGATCATCCTGCATCCACACATGGCATGCTCACATCCTACCCATCCTAGAAAGACTTTGTTTCTGTCTGGAAACAACAATTCGATCCCACTATGTCAGTGCAGATTTTGAAGGTCCAGATCCATATCTGGGGTCTGCTGTCAGGTAGACCTTTGCACTTTGAGGACACTTGGTAGTGTTCTTTCCCAGTATACAAAAGTCATTTGCCACAGTGTGGTGACACCTTGTTGCAGTGTAGCAATCAACATAGATGTGTACATGAAACACCCACTCAGAAGACATGGATATGGACCCAAAATCATGCATGCAGCTTTTCATCTACAAAACCCCAAGTTTTGTACTTCTACAGAACTCGTCTGTCCATCCGCACCATGAATCGTGTCTGATTAACCAATGGCTGGAAATGAAAGATTACTTTGCTTTTATGACTGCAGTATGACTACAAACTGAGATGGTTACTGCACGTACAGCAGCTCAATACAACTGGTATGCAGAAATTAAGTTCCCTGCACTTTCTTGAAAACTTTTCTTTGCTAGAAAATCAACAGGCTCTGGTAAAACTTTACTAATCATTCACTTAACTCAATTAGACTATGGCTGTGTCGCTCACAGGTCAGCAGCCCTGTGCATCACAGTTGAGTCCGCCTTGCTACTGGAGTGCTCTGCGTGAACACTGTCTATTGTCTCCTTGTAGAAGCAGTTATTGTACTTTAAAGACACGCCACCAAGAACTCATAATTAATTTTATGGTTAAGATTTACTGCATGCCAAAACAATTCTGTTATACAATGCTCCACCTCAGTCCAAATATAAACTCCAAATCTTACATGACTATTCTGTCTGTGTCCTTATCACATGCAATACATTCTATTGACTTTTTTCTTTTATGGTATCCTCTCCTAAAGTTGAGGTGACATAAACAGATCTCTTGGCTGTTACAGTGGGCTGGGTGTGGCCACTTTGTGTGCCTGTGTAACACAATTTTGGAAACATCTCTTTGGTAGCATCTCTATATTGTTGCAGTTCTATAGAAGATTATTCTTTCGCTGCAGCCATTTGTGTTTTGCAGTTGAAGGCTGGCAACAGCACTGCTAGCCATCGAACATAATCCGGCCGGTGTGGCCGTGCGGTTCTAGGCGCTTCAGTAGGTTAGTTAGGTTTAAGTACTTCTAAGTTCTAGGGGACTAATGACAACAGATGTTAAGTCCCATAGTGCTCAGAGCCAAGAGCCTCGAACATAATCATATGCCAAGTCGACTATAGTTTCAGTGAAGAGGGTTGGGAGAGAGGGAGTGACGGGGCACATCTTCTGCCCCAGCTCTTATTTTGGAAGAACTGTTAGTCACACTCTTCCTCACATCACTCAAACTTCACCTCTGCACATTCCTCATCTTCTTTTAAGACTATCCTCAGTTCAATGTTTTCTGTAAGCCATTCCTTGTGACAATGTCGCAGCTCTTGACCAGACTCTATCTATATTACTCGCAAAACTCTTTGTCTTGCCAATGGATTATGAGAATAAAGGGCTTAATAATTATGATCTTCAGACCCTTGGAACCCCATCATCATCATTATCACTTCATCAGATTATGTGTGAGCACAAACTATTTGGGCTCCTCACATACTAAATGGTCAAGAGGCTTTAGGAACTAGCTTTTGTGGAGTACGAAAGGTCCAGTACTCTGGATAATAATTCTGACTTTAAATTTATCAAAAATTTGAATGAAACCATTGTAAACCGCTATTTTAACACAAGGGAATGACATTGTTGTGACACTGAGTTGCCTCGACTGTGTGTTCAAGATACTCCTTCAAAATGCCTTCATTATCTAAGAGGCAGAGTAGATGTGATTTTCAAAAACCTGAATCATACGAGATGTATTTCACCAATGAAATTCATCTTTTTCAATTTCCTAAGTTACATTGCCCTACATGCAGTCCGCACTCTGTTGATGTTTTAAGACTGCTTTTTCAACAACTGAGGTTGTACTGAACACCTGTTATGTACAAATAAATCACAGACAATAATAGACCCTGACTTTTCTTGAACGAAATGGAAACAAAGACTTCCATAGATATATGGTACCAATTAAGTACTGTGAAGATTCACTGAATAAATCAGACATTGACTTGGGAGACTATTGTAAGTTTGTCTGACTGGGAAGCACGTGAACTCAAACCATTCTCTCGGAACATGCTCATGCCATTGGTTTGCTCATAGAAGGCAAACAGAAATTTATGGCAGGATTACAAGATCTCTTCTCCATTGAATCTGCCCTGGCTGGTGTGGGAGAGGACAAGTTGTGTGCACCACAGCCTGCTGTGAAGGCTAGGTTCAGCTCCTGATGCTGCTAGTGGTAGAGAAGTTATTGTCCTTCTTCCACTACTTCTTTTTCTTCTTCTTTTCCTCCTCCTTGCACTGATGGGGGTTGCAACAAATGTAGCAAGGACCGAAAAGGGCTTTCATGCAAAATGCAGCAGCCTGGTGTGCAATGACTGCTACGGTGTGGTGGAAGAGTCATTCTTTGGGTTTTCAGGATGGTGTTTGTTTCTCCTGCCTGGCTGAGAGGTTCTTAGTTCATCTCTTGATTTGTCAGGCAGCAGCTGGCCCCCCCTTGACAGGTGGTCCTGTCAGGATGACAGCAGACTGGTGGATGTCAGAATGACAACAGTTGAAGACTCAGTGAGTCGCTGATTTGACCGACCGATGCTGTGATCACCTGTGTGGTCATATGGCCAGCATTTGTGTGTGCCCAATCAGATCTGTTGTGGCTGCTAAAGTCACTTATGCCACATGCCAAAGTTCCGACTGGCTTTGTTAAACATGTGGGCAGTAGAGGGCAGGCAGACGGCGATACCCAATGAAGGCCATGGTTTAAATGCTGTGTCAGCATATTGTCACGAGTGGCCCAGTTTACCATGTGAAGCCCATCTCTCCAGGTTTGTGTCTTTATAAAAGGGCCTGCAGGGGCTCCGATCTCGGAATGATTTTGGCTGTTATAATGATAAAAAGGGTAGCAATGCAGAATTGATAGGAGCAGATCTCAACTTCTTTTTCTTCAATTTGTGGCATAAACATTGTGTCATGCCATTAGACACAGGGTAAAAAGGAAGTATAGTAGCATGCTGAATTCCATTCTGGGATCAAGTGTTAAGACACTTTGAAGTAAACTGTAACAAGAGTTTGTGGGGCTCCTTTAATAGAAATGGGGTTGCGATAGCAACAGTAGTATTTTACATTGTGGTCTGTGGCATTTTTATAAGATATGGGAAATAAGGATGTGTATCTGCAAAAATCACGCTGTGGCTCCATTGATATGGCCCGCAAAATCCACATGCTGTTCATTTAATTTAAAATCATGCAAAATAAGGAAATTTTGTTACCTCAGTTCACAGATGTTCATCAAAAATTGATGTAAATGAGTTACAAATTTTGCCTCTATTTTTTGGATCAAAATGACAGTCCATTTGGAATGTGGGTCATTTTCACAAACTGGTATCAGTAGAAAAGCGATTAAAAGTTGGTAACCAAAGTAACCTTACCCGAGTGGCATGATGGTAGTGATGGAATTCATAAGGTGCAGTAATAATACTTTGTTTATTAACCGCAGATAACTCGGTACAGGTTTAGAGGACACTGGAGAGTACAATGAAAAGTCTATCTTGACACTGTGTAGAGAGTGACCACTACGACAAAGTGCACAATTGTCAGAAGTGGTGATGAACTGGGAGATACTGTGGATGATCAGTGGCACCATACCATGAGGCTGTGAGCTGGTGTACCATAAAGGTGCAGCTCCATGTGCAGGAGTGGTTGATGGATGTGCAGCAGCTGATGGTCCCGGCGAAGGCAGGAGACACCACTATCTGATGGATAGCAGCAGCAGCATGTATTGTGGTCTGAAGTGTAGGCTCGAAGCAGCTGATGGTCAGTCTGGAGACAGAAGTAAAAATGGTTGCCAAGAGGCTGAGTAACGGCTTAAGCACCCGCCAGCGTTGGAATATAGGTGTGGTGTCACATGGACACATGACTGTGAGGATGCAAATAGGTGCAGCTACAGCACTGATTACAGCAAACTGCATACCACAGCAGGATCAGCACGGCTTGCAGCTCCAGACACTATGGAAACTGCAGGAGGCTTGGTGATAAACAGCCTTGCAAATCTTTTGTTGACAACATTCCAATGTAAAGCAGGAGCCTTGCCTGGCCCTCAGTGCACATTTGTAAGTGTGGTGGGTGAATATGCAGTTGTCTGCCACTGCATATAGTTCAATAACCATTATAACTCTTTTATTTATGAATCAGTTTTATTCAGTTTGGTGTCACTGGAAAAGTAAAAGTATCAGCTCTGATATCAAAGTATTAAAATGCTGGAATCACGAATACAAGTATTTACAAATCTAAAGAAATTTGTTTCTAAAGATTTTGCAAATTTTAGGAACTGCTTTATTTATTTTTTAACAAAATCACAAGTTTCGCCATCTTAATTTTTGTTTCACGTAATGCCAATTATCATACCTTTCAACAACAACAAAATTAGAAGGATGTTTGTTCTGCTTAATGATTTAAAACTCATCATCATCAGTGTTCTGCCAAAAGGCAGTTTTCACGTGATAGTCCTCCAGGGTGTCTGCTCTTCTGCCATCCTCTTCAGGTCTGCATAATTTCGTGTTCCTTTTATGTCATCTATCATCTTGTATCTCCTTCTTCCTCTCAGTCTTCTCCCACAAACCAATCCTTCCAAAGCATCTGCTTGCAAGCACTTCCTTCTCAATGAATGTCCCAACCAGTTCTTTTTCCTTCCTCTTACAACCTTCAGCAGACATTGTCTCTGACCAACCCTTTCCAATACTCCTTCATTACTCACTCTTTCCATCCAGCTTATTCTCTCCATTCTCCTCCACATCTCAAATGCTTATAACCTTTTTTCATCCTCATGTTTCAGTGTCCACATTTCTGCCCCATATAGTGCCACACTCCAGACAAAACATTTGCCAAGCATATTCCTTAGACTTTTATCTAATTTGCCACATAAGTGTCTCCTCTTTCTGCTGAATGCCTCCTTCGCTATGGCAATTAGAGTTTTTGCCTCCTGGTGACCTCTCAAGTCTTCAGTTATTGTGCTTCCGAGATATTTCAATGCACTTACTTGGTTAATGGTAGATTGTCCTATTTTAATTGTGGACAGGCTGTGTCTTGTACTGATGACCATACTCTGTTTTTGCTGTGTTTATTTGCATCCCATATTTCACACAAGCTTCATTCAGATCTTTCAGCATGTTATTCACTGTCTGCTCACTTTTTGCCACTAATACCACCTCATTAGCAAATCTTGTACCCTGTCAGGGGCTCAGCATTCGTTTGCTGAGTATGGGCTTGGCGACCCCGGGGTTCTTGAGCTAGGGACTGGTAAAGCGCCACCAGTCCTCTGTCACCGTAAGCTCTGGTCATACTTCAGCGACCACCGTGCGGCGCAGCGGTGGAATGTTGTGTGTTTCGGAGAATGGGGGTCTTGGCTCCACCGCCTGGACTGCAAGGAAGGTACCCACCTCTATAAAAAAAACCTCGACCTCAAGGTGTGCTACAAGCTGAGAAGGTGAATGGCTGTTGGGGTGAAATAGTCTTTAGCGAGCAACCTCTGGGGCACCTGCCGCACCCCAGTTGAATCAGGCATGCAGGTTTCTGCCTGGGTCGACGGTTGTTTCCCTAGCATCTCGCGGGATCCTTATGGAGCTGTCTCATGAAACTACTACTCCTGACGGGATGGGTGTTCCGTCAGGCAACACCTACACCCACTCCTCAAAGAGAGCTAGGTTGGTCAGTCCTCCTGAAAAGAAGTCTCCTAGTAATAGTAACAGGGCATTAGTGTGCCATAACACTTTCATTGTAATCGAGCAAAACGGTGGAAGCTTTGAGAAGATATCCCCTTTCTTTATTAACAAGGCATTGGAAGGTATTGCTGGGTCTCTGAAAAGTGTCAAACGACTACGTAACGGAACGCTTTTGGTTGAAACTGCTAATTCCACCCAAATATCTAAGCTTCTGGGATGTAAGGACTTACGTGACTACCCAGTCAAGGCTGAATTGCATAACAGCCTTAATTATAGCAAGGGCATGGTTACCTGCTCAGATATAATGGAGATGGACCCCACGTAGTTGTGTGAAGATTTGTGGGAGTCACGGAGGTGCAGAATTATATGAGGAGAGTCAATGGCAAATTGGAAAAATCGACAACGTTTATTCTAACGTTTAGTACTCCCGAATTACCTGAACATAACCTTGCCGGCTATATCCACCTTAAGGTTCGCCCGTTTGTTCCTAACCCCATGTGATGCTATAAATATTAAAGGTTTGGCCATACCACTATGGGATGTAACGGGAAGGCTATGTGTGGCAATTGTGGAGGCTCCACTCACGAGTCAGGAACTTCTTGTACACTTCGTCCGAAATGTCTTAACTGCTCTGTGCATCACCCAGTGTGGAGCAGAAAGTGTGGGGGTTTACAACGAGGAAAAGAAAGTTCAAGAGTTGAAAGTACAGAGACGCATACCCTATGGTGAAGCTAAAACGGCTTACAAAGCCATCCAACCACAGGTTTTTGCAACTTCTTTTGCATCAGCCCTTAAAACACCAAATAGCCAAGTGTGATGCCTTCACATAAACTCCGACCACAGATTCAAGTACAAGCACATGCACTTATCGCTGTACCTGTAGGCGAAACGCTCCACTTGCAACTGATGTCACTCGGAAGCCATCAGCAGTAGACTTACCACCTAAGCCACATTCCACTCCCCAAAATCAGAAGCCACCTAAGCCATCCCAGCAATCCAGGCAGCCTCCTCCAGCTAGTAAAGAAAAATGTCCTTCTAAAAGTAGTTCTAAGTCCAAGAAAGTGGTAGGTAAGCCTTCGGATCGACAAGCACTCTCCCTTTCTGATGGCGACTATGCTCTTGAAGATATGGACTTCCAATCAGAGGAACTAGAGAACGCGGAACCAGCTAACGTTCCCCCTGACCTCCCCAGTAAACCACCATCGCTAACCAATGTCTTCCATAGGGACATCTGTATTGCAGTGGAATTTGAATGGATATCTCTCACATTTGGAAGAATTGCAGCTGCTGGTCCAGGATAAACCTTTCTGCATCTGTTTACAAGAAACGCATCTTAAAGTCACAGAGACACCTACATTATGGGGCTACCCATATGCAGGAAAGACGATACTACTGTAGGCAGGGCTAAAGGTGGAGAGGCTATTTTTCTTGACGACATATACCACTCATCTGCTGTCCTTCTTGCCACAGCCTTCCAAGCAATTGCTGTGAAAGTTCTCTCACCGTTTACTGTCACAGTGTGTTCTTTGTACCTGATCCCCCCCCCCCCCCCCCCCCCCCCCCCATGACACTTTGGATGTTGACACACTGGCAGACCTCTTCCGGGCACTCCCGCAGCCATTCCTTCTTGTGGGGGACTTCAGTGCCCACAATGTGCTGTGGGGCTCGGCTACTACTTGCTCCAGGGGTAGACTGATCGAGCGACTCGTCCATTCTGAGGATATCTGCCTTCTGAATGCGGGTCAGATGACTCACTTTTCCACAGCTACAGGGTCTTTTTCAGCTATTGATCTTTGCTTTTGTTCCTCAGCTATTGCAGATTCAGTTCAGTGGGAAGTGGCTCCAGATTTACATTCTAGTGGCCAATTCCCAATATGGATTCGTCTGCCGCCTAGGGTAGTGACCAGCAGGAGACCACGCAGGTGGATGATACAAAGGGCAAAATGGTTACAGTACAGTTGACAGGCTATTTTTGAATGAAAGGATTGTGCACAAGAGGTGGTGTCCCGTATCACTCATGAGATCCAAAGGGCTGCCGCAGAGTCCATCCCCAAGTCTAGTAACCACCTCGGGCGACGGCCTGTACCTTGGTGGAATGATAACTGTCGATTGGCAATCAGGGCCAGGCGGACATCTCTTTGGAACTTCAAATGGTGTCCAACTACAGACATGTCTGTGAGAGCACGTGCAAGGCGAGTGATCAAAGAACAGATGAGGGCTTCCTGGAGGGAATTCACGACTTCCATTAATCGGTCCACTTCTGCTGTGCACGTTTGGGAATCAATAAGACGGATTTCAGTCAAGGGTAGTACATGTCCCCTTACGGCCTTGTCAAATAATGGGGTCTTGGTGAACACGCCAGAAGAGATGGCACACATTTTAGCTGAACACTTCTTTATTGTTACTAGGTCATCCAGACAAGCTCTTTCTGTTCAGGTATTTCGTCGGACTGCAGAGATGAGGAAGCTCAATTTTTTCTCGCGTAATGAAGATGTCTACAACCTTCCATTCTCCATGTGGGAACTGGAATCAGCTTTATCTGCAACCAGAGACACTGCTCCAGGACCGAATGAGATCCATTATACCATGCTTCGTCATCTGTGCCCTGAAGCGAAAGGTCAGCTCCTCTCTTGTTTCAATCAGATTTGGTTTGATGGACAGTACACCATTACTTGGAAGGAGGGAATCTTAATTCCATTCTGGAAACCAGGTAAGGACCGTAGTGCCCCTATTGGAGTGTCTCCCTTACTAGTTGTATGGGTAAGACTCTTGAACGCATGGTCAAGCGCCGCCTCGTCTGGCTGCTCGAGTCCCGAGGTTACCTGAGCTGCTCCCAGTGTGGTTTCAGGTGCCACCATTCCACTCTTGACAACTTAATTCTACTGGAGACGGTGATACAGGGGTCCTTATTATGCCGAAACCATTTAGTTTGTGTGTTGTTTGACCTCGAAAAAGCATATAACACTACTTGGAGGTACAACATCCTTCACCAACTTCACGAATGGGAACTACGTGGATGCCTGCCGCTTCTGATCCAATCCTTTCTCGAGGACAGGCGTTTTCGTTATCGCATTGGCGATGCCATGTCTTATTGCTATGTTCAGGAGAATGGTGTGCTGCAGAGCAGTGTCCTCTGTCACATTGTTTGCCATTGCTATCAATGGCATTTCCTCTGCAGTCAGGAGACGTGTCAAATGCTCTTTGTTTGTGGATGCCTTTGCAATCTTCTGCTCTTCCTCTGATCTTACGACGAGGCAGCTACAACTGACCATTAGGAGCCTGGAAACCGAGGCCCAGACAACTGGTTTTCGGTTCTCACCTGAGAAGACTGTGTGTGTCAATTTTAATCGTGCTCGTCGGAGTTTTAAACAACCAGAGTTTACAATGGGGGACCGTATTTTACTTTTTCAAGACACAGTGTGCTTTTTGGGTTTATTATTTGACTCGAAATTAACATGGCTCCCACACCTGAAAGACATACAAACAAAGGGCTTCTGGTTGTTGAATATTGTGAAATGCCTTGGTGAAAAAACATGGGGATCTGACAGGTCCCGCCTCCTACAGTTTTATATGGCATGTGTTCAATCACGCTTAGACTACGGCAGCGTGGTCTATGGATCGGCCCATCCTTCCTACCTCCAGATGTTAGACGCTGTCCACCATGCAGGCATTTGGATATCGACTGGAGCCTTTCGGACCAGCCCAGTTCAGAGTCTGTGTGCAGAAGCTGGTGAACCACCACTCTGGATTTGGCAACGTATTCTTTTGGCTCTACAGGTGCTGAAAATCCCAGCGTCACCTCAGTCACTGCCATTTAGTTCAGTGATCCAACCCACCTTCGAATGACTGTTCAGGAATCAGCCCCAAGCGACCCAGCCATTTGGTATACTTGCTACGGACTGCCTCAAGAATCTGGATCTCTCGGGCATGAAAATACATGCCCAGGGATGGAACACACTGCCGCCTTGGTGTCTTCAGAGGCCCAGATTGATTTTAAGCTTGACACAGTACATGAAAAATTGTACTCCAGATATGATTTTTACAACTTTGTTTTCGTCTATTTTAAGTATGTACCATAGTTTTACCGTTATTTATACAGATGGACCCCAGCAGGGGAATGCTCTCGATTGTTCTGTGGTTTTCCCTGATAGGGGTTTTAAAATACGTCTTCCAGACAATTTACAAATGCAGAGTTAAATGGCATTCTAATGGCACTGGTGAGGGTTCACAGGCATCACCGTATGAGTTTTCTTATCTGTTCCGACTCTCTTAGTGCACTGCAAGTGCTTCACCAAATGTATCTGGTAGACCCACTGATTCAGCTTTCAGCTCATCCATGACTGCTTACAGTGGCTCCAGCGCCGTGTCAAGGAGGTGATCTGGATACCTGGCAATGTTGGGATATAGGGTAACAACATGGCTGATAAAGCTGCTAAGGAAGCATGTTGGGATGGTGCTGTCCATCAATGTCCCATGCCGTTGCACTCCATTATCTCATTTTCTGACAGATGCGTCATGTGTCAGTGGGAGACTGAATGGCTGCAGGTGTCGGACAACAAAACTGCGGTCGCTCAAACCGACCACAAAAGCTTGGCGGGCTTCGTGTCAGCCTTGCCGCTGGAAGGAGGTTTTGTTTACCAGACTGCACATCGGGCATAGTCCTTTCACACATGGCTTCCTCCTCCTCCACCTTTCTGTGAAGTTTGTGGCATGCCGCTTTCAGTTTAGCATATTGTGGATACGTGTGTCCTGTAGACTGAAATTAGGGCAGTCCTTGGTCTTCTGGATATCTGCCCACCGTCCTCGCAGATACCGATACCAGTGTTAACAGAGTGATGAAATTTTGTGAACTATCAGGCCTCATCCCTAAACTGGTGGGGACGGGCAGCAGAATTTAGTACATTATAAACTGCTCTGCATGTGGGGACAGCCTTCTTCCCCACCCATGAGATTTCATGTTGACTTTTCGTCAGGATGCTGATGACCGTGATGTCGAGCACCCGCTCAACCCAACTCATCATCATCAAATGTTATAATTCTATTCTCTTTCCACCAATACATATCTGGTGTAAGTATAGATTCTGTATCAGTCGTCTCCCTTTCCAATCTACTCCTTTCCTCTTCAAAATATCCATCAGCTTGTTCCAATGAACTCTGTCAAAAGCCTTTTCTAAATCTATAAAAACAGCAAATATATCTCTACCTTTTTCCATATATTTTTCTCCTTACAGGCCAGTAGCATCTGTTATTCCTTTTTCTCTTCTAAATCTGAACTGCTCGTCTGCAATCCCTCTCTCCAGCTTGCCATATAGCCTCCTGTTCATCACTCTCAGCAAGACTTTAGCTGCATGAGAAATTAGACTGATGGTCCTAAGCTCTTCACACTTTTTAGTGTTTCTCTTTTTCTCTATTGGTATCATAACTGTTGCAAGGAAGTCCTCAGGCCATTCCCCTTTGTTATATATCTCATTCAGAGGTAGACTATTTCTTTTCTTGCCTTGTTTCCCAGACTCTTCAACAGTTCTGCTGGCAAATCATCAATTCCACATGCCTTCCTATTCTTCATCTCCTTCAGCACCTTTTCTACTTCTGCTTCCAAGATGGTGAATCCCTCTCCATCTTCCAGCACATATTGCTCCTCTTCAACCTTAATTTCGCTGTGTATTTCACCCCCCTTATACAGACATTCAATATATTCTTGCCATCTGTTCAAAACCTCCTGTGGTTCTTCTGCTAGAGTACCATCCGCTCTTTCTATTTCCATGTTATTCCTCTTTCTTTTACGTTCAAAAACTCACTAACCAAACTATACATCATTTTGTACTTTCCCTCTTTCTCCATTTTCTCTATTTCATCACATTTCAGTTTCATCCAGTTTTCCCTTGCTTCCTCGATTTATCTTCTTAATTCATTATTCAGTTTCCTGTACCTCTTTTTGCCTTCTTCAGTTTCTACATTTTTCCACTTTCTCTGCTCTTCCGTCTTTTCAACATGTTTTCTGTTATCCATTCTTTCCTGGTACTTTGGGATACTCTAATTCCTAGTACTTCTTTGGCAGAGTCCATGAGTCCTTCCCTCATTTTTATCCATTTGTCATTAAAACTTTCATCAACACTACCTCTTTCCCATTTTTCCATAAGTCTGTTCTCCAAATCTGATGCCTTTTCTACATCTTTGAGGCTTGCTATGTTTAGTCTTTCCTTTGCTTTATTCCTCCAGACTTCTTTCAATTTCACTTGTATTTCTCCCACTACTAGGTTGTGGTCTGAATTTATATCCACTCCTGGATGAGCTTTGGCATTCTTCAAACAGTTCCTAAGCCTTTTTTGTACCAGGATGTAGTCCAACTGATACCTTTCCCTATTCAAATTTAATATCCATTTGTAACATCTCCTTTTGTGGTGCTCAAATAATGTTTTACCCACTGCTAATGAATTTTCTTTACGCAAACTAATTAGTTGTTCTCTCTCATTTCTTATTCTTAATCCAAATTTTCCTACTGTGTCTTCATCTCTTCTGTCAGCCACCACTGCATTCCAGTCCCCCATGACGATAATGCAGGCATTTCTATTTTCTTTCTTGATGAGTTCTTGTATTTTCTCATAATATTCTTCCACTTCCTTATCTCTATGCTGGCTGGTTGGCGTATGTATCTGTATTAACACCAAATCTTTTGAACTACCCTTTGGTCGTATCATCATCAGTCTTCCATCAATATATTGTACCTTCATTACCTTATTTTTCAGCTTTTGCCCTATCAATATTCCTACTCTGTCTTCACCACTTTTGATTTACCCTGAGTAAAAGAGCTTATAATATCTACTTTCTATCTCCCCATTCTCTCCCCGTCTCACCTCTCACAAACCAAGGGTATCTAATCTGTTCCTTTTCGTCTCCTGTTTTGTATTCTCTAGCTTTCCTGCTTGCAGTAGTGTCCTCACATTCCATGTTCCAATCCTTGTCTTTCCTTCCTTCACTGTCCCTTTCTTCCTTTCAAATATTTCTACTCTCAGTGTGTTCCCCTCCCAGAGATCCGAATGAGGGGAAGTTTTAACTCCGCAATCTTTCACATGGAGAGACATACCGTGTACTGCTTGGGAATGTAATGTGATAGTTTCCCGTTACTTTCCACATAGACAGTAGGATGCCCAGCCTAAAATCAGCCACTCACTATGAGTCAGACGCTGTCTGTAGCCGCCCCTCTGGGGTACAGGCACTACTTGTACTCTTTTTGTACCCAAAGAGAAAAGGTGCCTCTGCTGCCAGCTCTGCTGTACCGAAGTCCATCTTCTCTGCCGTTGGTGTCTTCACCGTATCCCTGACAAGGGGCCCACACAAGGTACTATCACCCAGACCAAGTGAACCAAGGTTTTTTAACGAGGTATTACTCCTCCCCCCCCCCCCCCTCTCCTTTCTCAACCGGGCTTGGGACCAGCTATGGCGGAGTTGATTTAAAACTGAAAGTACATAAGTAAAAATATATTCATTTCATTTTTGTGACCCTTAACTAATGTACAACAGTTGATCTTCATTTTACATTAGTCCATCCACAACATTCAAAAAAGTGTTCTTTTTTTAAACAAGTTTGAATGAAAAATACTGAGTCTGATCTCAAAATATGAAAGTATATGACTAACTGCTGCTTATACTTCTGTCGGGAACAGGCATAGTCATTGAAATATTTTCATAAAGAATCCAGCAAACGTCAGCATGAATCGACCATGAATAAACTTGAGGAAGGCCTACTTGGTCTCCTGAATTTGATGTTTGCACCTCT